>NC_037669.1:183053610-183255276 GCF_003255815.1 Theropithecus gelada
AATCTGACAATTATGTGTCTTGGGGTTGCTCTTCTCGAGGAGTATCTTTGTGGTGTTCTCTGCATTTCCTGAATTTGAATTTTGGCTTGTCTTGCTAGTTTGGGGAAGTTCTCCTGGATAATATCCTGAAGAGTGTTTTCCAACTTGGTTCCATTCTCCCCATCACTTTCAGGCACACCAATCAAATGTAGGTTTGGTCTTTTCACATAGTCCCATATTTCTTGGACGCTTTGTTTATTCCTTTTCATTCTTTTTTCTCTAATCTTGTCTTCATGCTTTATTTCATTAAGTTGATCTTCAATCTCTGATATTCTTTCTTCTGCTTGACTGACAAAAACAAGCAATGGGGAAAGGATTTCCTATTTAATAAATTGCATTGGGAAAACTTGCTAGCCATATGCAGAAAACTGAAACTGTATCCCTGCCTTACACCTTATACAAAAATTAACTCAAGATGGATTAAAGACTTAAACATAAGACTCAAAACTGTAAAAATCCTAGAAGAAAACCTAGGCAATACCATTCAGGACATAGGCATGGGCAAAGTCTTCATGACTAAAACACCAATAGTAATGGTGACAAAAGTCAAAATTGACCAGTGGGATCTAATTAAACTAAAGAGCTTCTGTACAGCAAAATAAACTATCATCAGAGTGAACAGGCAACCTACAGAATGGAAGAAAATTTTTGCAATCTATCCATCTGTCAAAGGGCTAATATACAGAATCTTCAAGGAACTTAAACAAATTTACAAGAAAAAAACAACCCCATCAAAAAGTGGGCAAATGATATGAACAGACACTTCTCAAAAGAAGACATTTATGCAACCAACAAGCATATGAAAAACAGATCTTCATCACTGGTCATTAAAGAAAAGCAAATCAAAACCACAATGAGATACCATCGCATGCCAGTTAGAATGGTGATTATTAAAAAGTCAAGAAACAGCAGATGCTGGAGAGGATGTGGAGAAATAGGAATACTTTTACACTGTTTATGGGGGTGTAAATTAGTTCAACCATTGTGGGAAATAGTGTGGTGATTCCTCAAGGATCTAGAACTAGAAATACCATTTGACCCAGCCATCCCATTACTGGGTATATACCCAAAGGATTATAAATCATTCTACTATAAAGACACATGTGCACATATGTTTATTGTGGCACTCTTCACAATAGCAAAGACTTGGAACCAACCCAAATGCCCATCAATGATAGATTAGATAAAGAAAATGTGGCACATATACACCATGGAATACTATGCAGCTATAAAAAATGATGAGTTCATGCCCTTTGCAGGGACATGGATGAAGCTAGAAACCATCATTCTCAGCAAACCAATACAGGAACAGAAAATCAAACACCGCATGCTCTCACTCATAAATGGGAGTTGAACAATGAGAACACATGGACACAGGGAGGGGAACATCATACAATGGGGCCTGTTGGAGGGTGCGGGGCTAAGGAAGGTGTAGCATTAGGAGAAATACCTAATGTAGATGATGGGTTGATGGATGCAGCAAACCACCATGGCACATGTATACCTATGTAACAAACCTGCACGTTCTGCACATGTATCCCAGAGCTTAAAGTATAATTAATATATATAGTATATATAATACACACACTATATATATGTGTGTGTATATATATACACTATATATATGTATATATATTTAATCTCCAAATTAATATTGATAGAAAAATCAAACTAAAACTGTCAGAGTCAACTAGGAGCTATCCACTTCATGGTAACTGAAATACTAGATAGAATAGGTAAGTCTTGTGGCCTTCTCAAAATCTAAACCATTCTCTTACTTGAGGTTCCTCATGTTTCAGGGGTTGTTAAGCTAGAGTCAATTCTGGGTTTACATCCTACTTGTTGTGTGACCTTAAGCAATTTATAAACATCTCATTACTCTGATTTCCTTATGTATAAAGAATAATAATGATCTCTTCCCCCTTAAGGTATTTGGTGAGACTAAAATGATAGAAAGGAAATTAAACATATCGGTGCCTATAATCATAAACACTCAGTAACGAGTGCTTATCACAGTTTTTATAATGTGGTGTTCACTGGCCTATCTCAAGGAAAAGACTTCTGCTTCCGTGCATTCATGACCCCAAAACATGAGTAATCTCATGATAGGGCTCTCTGTGTTTTCCCATCCTAGAGCAGAATAGAAAAGGCTACTTTTCCAGTCAAATGGTCCCTTGGAGATTCGTTCTTTCTTCTTCTAAAAAAATTGCAGAGATAAGTTAGCACTCAAAACTATTTAATTGGCCGGGCGCGGTGGCTCAAGCCTGTAATCCCAGCACTTTGGGAGGCCGAGACGGGCGGATCACGAGGTCAGGAGATCGAGACCATCCTGGCTAACACGGTGAAACCCCGTCTCTACTAAAAACTACAAAAAACTAGCCGGGCGAGGTGGTGGGCGCCTGTAGTCCCAGCTGCTCGGGAGGCTGAGACAGGAGAATGGCGTGAACCCGGGAGGCGGAGCTTGCAGTGAGCTGAGATCCGGCCACTGCACTCCAGCCCGGGCGACAGAGCGAGACTCCGTCTCAAAAAAAATAAAAATAAAAAACAAAAAAAACAAAAAAAAAAACTATTTAATTGCCAGAGCATTGGGAAAATAGCCACCATCTGAAGGTAGACACCGCTTGTCTGAATGCCGTGCCAGCCAAATTACCAATCACCAGTTACTCTCTTCACATGGCTTCTAGAGAGCCTGCCTCTCCACGCTGGAGCTACCTGGGCTTTCCCAAATCTTCAGGTTTGGGTCATTTCCCACCCATGGTCCACCACCTCAGTGAAATTACCCTTCGGTTTCACCTACCCAAACTCCTATAAACGGTGAGAGCCACTGAAGTGCTTCAGTTAGACCCTGTTTCCCAGGTTTTATATGCTATCAGGATCAGTTCCAGCAGCTCCGCCAAATTTCATGGTGGATATAATATCCAGCAAGACATCACAGCAGATTTATTTACCCTGCTGGAGTCTCACAGCTCTCCCTGGCTCACACCCTGAGGTCAGCTTTGTTTCAGAATCAGTTTGAGATCTGCTGCCAGGTGGCTCTCCGGTCTCTCCAGAGCAAAGTTTGGGGCCTGAGTCCCGGCTCCTTAGATTTGTAGAGACAATTAAGCTTTTGTCCATCTGAGTTTTCTCTATTGCTGAGTAAAATCGTCATGCCGAACTCACTGGCTGAAATTGTAAATATTACCTGAACAGTCCGGCATAATGGGTGGGAGAGGAGGAGATGGCCTTTATCAAGTGAAGCCCTGTTCCGTTAGAGATATGACAAGCCCTGCGAGCCAGAGCAGAGCCCGCCTAGAATTCATTGCTGGGATGAAGCCACGCCTTCAGCAGACGATCCACAGTTAACTATCTGCTGACGAAGACAAAGGTGGCATATATTTACTTTACAATAAGTACACCATATTGGGTCCTTTTGAGATTGTCATTTGGGTGTGTAACATTTAAGATTTAACAGCTTTCTATTATGGAGATCCTATGGTTTTATATTAGAAGATTATTCTGAAGTCATAACATTTTTTTTTAAAGTCATTTCAGAAGAATACAGAATGTCACTGGGATAATGAGGAATGATGTCCAGCTGCCTGGTGGTGGTCGTCACCCTGCGTGCTTATTTTACTTGGTTGCGGGCCATTAGAAGTCAAGTTGTCTGGTCACGAATGACACGTTTACAGTCTGCTTCGAGGCAATCAGGACTATCCATTCCCAGGAGTGAAATGTCTGCATTACAGAGACTGCAAGATTGGAGTGATAAATCACACTTACTTTTTTTTTTTTTTTTTTTGCCAAGAGATTATAGGTTCCCATTTTAAAAGCCAGGCACTTGATTCAGAATGTTTAAGGCAATGCTTTAGGAATGCTTTGGGGATTCAGCATAACACCTTGAATGAACTGGAGCTTTGTGAATTATCTTTTTCTCCTCAGATCATAAGGTAGAAAAAAATTCCTTTTAACAAAATAGCATTCTTATCCACCCACCTTCTGATCCAGGGCAGTATGCTGGGTACTGACCTCGGGAAAGAGAACAAGGGAGTGAGGGTACAGGAAATGTTAGGAGTGTGAGCTTGAGGACAAAGATGACCCAACTGGCAAAGCCAGCAGTTGTCAATCAGAGCAGATGAATTATCACATCAGGAAATATTCATTATATATCTACTCAATAGTAAGAAAAGCTTCTGCCAAAGGCCAATGCTCCAGACCTCCCCCCGAACCTCCAGATTCACTTACCCACCTGCCTACCCCAGCAATGTACAGAGCATGGCAGCTCTGCCCTCTCTTCCACAAACCTGCCTCTTAGGGTGAAAGATGTCAACCTCTGCCCAGGCCTCAAGTCAGCCAGGGAGAGGCCTCGCTCTACTTTTGCCCAAAATGTATTTGACGCTCAATTCCTACTCTTCTCTTTGCCTAAAATCAACTGTATCTCTCCCCCACCTTCATCTCTCACCTGGACTGTTGTAAAAGAGCTTCCTGCTCTCTGTGTTTTCAGTCTTCCTCTCCCTTCCTATCCATTATGGGTGATAGTGCACTAAGGTAACAGTACAGTGTTCTGGGCTTCATCTCATCTTTGAAGTAATACAGAATGATTCACATCCATTCTCTACTTTCTAACAATAGGGCTTACTAACTAACTTTCTGAACCTGTTTTCTCATCTTGAAAACAGGAATAATAAGGCCTGCCCTTACTGCCCTTAGATCTAGGATCGATGTGATTAAATAAGATAGCAATATCTGGTATATGGTAGGACCTTAATAATATTAATTCCAGTCAGTTCTTTTTTATATTTCAAAAGTAGGTGCTTCCTTTCCAGAATTAAGGAGGGAGACCACACCACCCACTTGCCAAAGGATTTTTCTCCCTGCAGAGTCTGCTTCTCCCTCCATCCTCCTACCCACCACCATCGAACACACACATTCACACACACACAGGCAAACTCTTCCATTTGACTATGATTCATCCACTAGATCTCAGGTCAAATTTCATTTCCTTGTTGCAGCCTTTCCTGTTACCCCACTTTGGATTACATTCTTCTATTATATTCTTTCATGACGCCATAGTTCTCTCAAATACTTATCTCTACTTGTATTTATATATTTCTGGAATTATTTGGTTAATCTCTATCTCTCCTGTAAACTCCATGAGAACAAGTCTGTAATTACTAACCCTCATATCCCTAGAGCATGAGTTCATTCTTGAAACATAGTAGATGTATAGTAGATAATAATTATTTGACGAATGAATGAGTATTATGGAAATTAACTGAACTAATGCTATGCCTGGCATATACACTTAGTGGGCAAATCAAGTCTACGATAATACAATGGAAACTACAGGCCAGGCATGGTGGCTCACGCCTGTAATCCCAGCACTTTGAGAGGCTGAGGCGGGCGTATTGCCTGAAGTCGGGAGTTCAAGACCAGTCTGGCCCACATGGTGACACCTCGTCTCTATTAAGAACAGAAAAAAATTAGCCGGGCATGGTGGTGTGTGCCTGTAATTCCAGCTACTCGGGAGGCTGAGGCAGGGGAATTGCTTGAACCAGGGAAGTGGAGACTGCAGTGAGCCAAGATCACACCACTGCCCTCCAGCCTGGGCAACAGAACAAGACTCTGTCTCAATAATAATAGTAATAATAATAATAATCCAATGGAAACTATAAATAAGGAAGCAAACCAAGCTGAGAGTGGTTAGTCAGGGACCTGTTTCCTGGAACAGATGAGCCTGAGCCCAGGATAAATGTTATTCATCAAGAAGAAATTGTAAAGGGGGAGACCAAAAGTAGCCTGTGGTTCCATTCACAAATAACGACAGGCTTAAGACAACTTGGAAGAAGCCCTGCTAAGCCTTTACTGAAGCACTCACAGCTGAGAGGAGGTGGGGACCTCAGAGACTATAAACCATAAACTGTTTGAGACAGTTCTCAGTCAATTTAAAGGTTTATTTTGCCAAGGTTGAGAATGTGCCTGGGAAAAAGAGATGCAAGCTATAGTAGGATAAGTGGTTTGTGCTATTTCCAAAAAGGGTTTTTGAGGACTTCAATATTTGAAGGGGAAAGGGCATCAGGAAGGTAAGGAGGAAAGAAAAAAAGCAGGGAGGGTAGGTAGTGAGATACGTGATCATTCTTGTGAGGCTTTGATTAATGCTCACTGAATCCGCATGTTACAAGTGAAAGGGATGTAGAGGAACAGTCAATTATGCATTTGTCTGATGTTCAGTAAATCTGCATTTTACGTAAGATATCAATAAACACAGAGTAGAGGACGCGGTCACATTTGTCTCAGGTAGGTGGAGGGATGCTTTCTAGTCTTGTCTTTGCCCTGTTCCTGTGAAGAAAAGCTGGTAATTTATACTGACTGGGTGAGATTCAACAGAACTCTGTTTTAGGGTAAAGAGTTTGGGGTCCACAAGGAATTTCCTTGTGAGCAGTTTCAGGGAGCCCACCTGGGGAGATCTGTGGCCTTCCATCTTTGCAACTATCTGTTTAGGAACAAAAAGGAAGGCAGTTGTTGTGTGACTCAGATCCCAAGCTTAACATTTTTTCCCTTTGACATAGTGAGTTTAGAGTCCTGAGATTTTATTTTCCTTTCACAAGAGGAAGAGCTGGTTGCTGCCCTCTTGTTCTTAGGTAAGTGAACACTTTTCTTAGAAGTGCAATGGTCCCATCATTAATCTCCAAATCCCATATAAAGGCAGAGACTTTATACAGTCTGCTTTGCTACAGTTCCAGTGCAAAATAAACTTCCTTTATTTATTTTTTTCACACTGCCATGAAAAAGTAGAAATAAACTTCCTTTATAAATTAATTTGCTGTTTCCCACCTAAACCTCTGGAGGTAATGTAGACCATGATAATTCTCTACCTTTCCACCATCAAGGGCAGAGAGCAGGACAGCAAGCTGGCAAGGCAGAAAAGAGAAATTTCTGGCAGTCAGAGAGGCCTAGGTCTGGTTTCCAACTCTGACACTATCTGTGTCAATTTTAGCAAACAGTTTAATTTTTTAGAGACTCAGTTTTCTCCTTCCTAGGAAGACTGAATATTAAACAAAGTAATATAAATAAAATGTGGAATTTCATGCCCAGTACAAAGTGAGGTCACAGCAGATTTTAGATACCTTCTCTTCGTAATTACATCTTTTCACAGTGTATTTTCTCTCCTAGTCTTCAGAACAACCTCATTAACACCACCCTAAGGATATACAGTAGAGAAAACACAGTTAAAGGCTCTCCCTTTGAGCGGACCCAGTAAGACCTTGTCCAACTGGTCCAGCAAAAAGGAGCTGTGATATCCAATACTTATCTTGGGAGCAGGTTTTTCAGTTGCTGACATGATGAGCTATAATATGAAATTTTATCATTGATACCCAAGATGTGATGCCATCATGCATGGGGTCTCAAACATTGCTGACAATTTGAGGCCTGATAACATTAAAGAGCTACCCAGGTTCTTCTATCAGGGTATAGCAGGGTGGTACAGTAGATAATCTCCTGAAATTAAGAGTCTTGGACAGATTCCACCAATTACCCTTATTATCAAGTTTTTTGAAGAGTCCTGAAAATTACACTTTATGGACTGCCACTTTAATTCATGAACAAAGCTCTTAAACGCTGCTAAAAATACATGACCAAGTGCAGTGGCTTATGCCTGTAATCTCGGCATTTTGGGAGGCCAAGGCAGGACGATTGCTTGAGTCCAGGAGTTCAAAACCAGCCTGGGCAACAAAGCAAGACACCATCTCTACAAAAATAGAAATAAAAAATTAACCAAGCATGGTGGTGCACACCTGTAGCCCTAGCTCTTCAGGAAGCTGAAACAGAAGAATCACTTGAGCCCAAGAGGTTGAAGCTGTAGTGAGCTATAAACACACCACTGCGCTCCAGCCTGAATGACAGAGCTAGACCCTTTCTATCTATCTAAATTAATTAATGAAAATAGAATGTAAACTGGAGAACCCTATTATAATCAGCACTGTTGTCATAATTATCGTATACTGCTCTGTGAATTAACATAGACCATGTGTCACATCGTCCTTCTGGCCAAGTGGCTATGCATGTGTGTGTGATACACTTATACATGCAAATAACCTCCCACACACACTCACAGTCACACACACACACATATGCACATACACACACACTTATACACATTCAAGTACACATTCATTCACACACACGCAAGCATGCACACATTGTTAGCCAAAGCTTGATAACCCACACTTAGTTTTGATGAAATTAAATCCTACCATCAACACTTACAATGTAACCAGTCCCATCATCCTCACTGCTATTGGGCTCAGCAATCTGCAAGAGTCTTGGAGTCATCACTTAGTATTCACACCAAGGCACCTTTTTTAAGCTCATAAAAACTTTTCAGTCAACAATGACTTTCATGACTTTGCTGAGTTGATATTTTATGTAAATAATCAGCAGATATAAATGACTTCAAGTAAACATAAACTCCTAAAACATCGTAGGGACACATAAACACAGGATTGAGAGTAAATAAAAGATTTAAAGGTTTAAATGCATATTTTGGCAATCATACAATGCCTGTTCCAAAGAATTCGTTTTGACTTCCCACATCTATGTCATTTTCATTTTTATTAGTTCTCCTCAAACAGATTTATATGATAATGGCCATTTTTGATGAGAGTGGGAAAAAGAAGGAAAAAAAAATAAAAGACTACAAGCCAAGAGAGGAAAAGAGGGAACTGCTCTTTCAATATTGTTAAATCCTAAAAGAAATGCAAATTAATTACTACTTCAATGTATGTTAGAACACCTAAATTTGAGGGGCTTCAAAGAAAAACCTATCTCCTTTTGTAACTCCAAGTGCAAATTTAGATTCATGAATGGCCACTCCTGGAAGCAGCAAGTCTCAGATTCTCCATGGGCAAGTCTAAATGAAAGCAAGCAACCATTTCTCTCATTAGTTAGTATTTGCCAGGATCTCTGGAGATGGGATGGCCTGAATTCATCTCTTTGGAGTATTTTCAAAGCACTACTTTAAAAAGAGTTAAAAGTGATTTTAACTCTTGCATGCTATTTCCAGGATTTACTTCATCTATTCACGTCTCATCACACGGTAAGCAAGCATCTGCTCTTTTCTGGGAGAACTATTCACAGACCCCGTTCTCAAAGAGCTCAGACAGTCATGGGCCAGGGGGCCAACAGAAGAGTAGACCATCAGTTACAATCCAGTGTGCAGGGCTGTGGGTGTGAGGTAGTCCAGGTGACTTACAGCAGCCTCAAAAGGATATGAAAGAAGCTGGGCTTCCAGAAGGAAGAGGGGTCATGGGTGGCTGGGAAGCCTGGTTAGTGAGCAGTCACTCTCTCTCCAGTGAGGAAAGCATAAGGGAATAATGGGGTTAAACTTCAGAACCAGGTAATTATTTTAAGAGGTGCCAAATCAGGGGCACAGGCAAGCCCCATTGCAAAAAGAGGTGGTGGAAATTCATGGCAGAGGCAGGAGCATATTTAGATAACTACATTAATTCCAGTCTTGATTCTGAAAGACTGCCTTAAAACTTGGTAATGCTTAGTGAATGGACACTTGGCTGTTTAGTTCATACTCCAGTGAGACAATGTATGGTTCTTTTTTCTCTTTCTGGAGGTGAGGTAGGAGAACCAAGCACAATAATTCACAAGTAGAAAATGGGAGCTTAGGGTTAGAACCCTTGGAGGTTGACTCCCAGTCCACTGATCTTTCTCCTCCACCACACTTTCCATCCTAGGTTCATTGTTCTAAGTTTTCTCTCTGATAAAGCTGACAATTCTATTTTAATCAGCAAGGGTAGACAACATTTTACTTTATCCCTTTTTGGCCACTCACATCAATTCTTTCTAGTGCATTAGGTTTGTTAAGTATGGTTGCTAAGACCAGGAAGTTTGTGATCCATAGAGCATGTTACTGAGAAGTCACTTCTGTTAAAAGATTTTTTTTTCATTTGAGATAAAAACATGACTCTCATGCAATATAAATTGAACACATGTCAGAATTTTTACATGGCTCATTAATTAATGAGAGAACCAGTAAGATGTTCCACCTGATTGAAAGGAGAACTCAATACATCACATGTACATAGGCAATGAGGAATGCTGACGGGAATTTATAAATAGGTGCAAAACCATTCAGTATTCACAGGATAAAGGGTAATAACTGACTATATTCCACCAGGCAAAATTCACTTGCATTTCTGTGGACAAAAATAACTTGTATGAATGTCAGTTTTCTACAACTTGCTTGAGATGTAAAATAGCTCAAAGGCATCGACAAAGGGGAGGTAATCTGAAAGGATGTGCCAGACAGGACTCCCAGATCAGTCATGTTTTTTGCCCATTTCAAAGTCTTTCATAATTTTTCCTAGCATCCTCTTGAGTTCTTTTAATAAATCTCAGAGGTTACCCAAGCAAGTAGTATTTCACAAAAGGAGAAAACTTGAGTTAGAATGGTTAAGTCATTTATTATAAGCCATAAGAATCTCCTAAAAAGTAGTATTAAAATAGAGATTCCTGGGCTTCACCTTAGCCTAGAGAGTCAAATCCTACTTGGAAATCTCTATGGGTAAATGTCCTCCTGGATTCTGATTATCTGCAGTATCTGAGAACAACTGTGACTTATCCAAAGATATGCAGTGGGCCAGTAGCAGACTCAAAAACCAGAACAGAGGTTTCCCGATTCTGTCAATGCTCCGTACACAGATCTGCATTGGCTTTCTGACCTGTGACTTGTGTACGTTCTAATGTCCTTCACCCTGCAAGGTTTCAAGACCGAGTAAGACAGAATAAGACTCCCTTGGTGTCTCGTTTCTATTCTCTAAGTACATTACTGCTTGGCAAATGCATCAACTTAATTAAAACTAAATATAATTCTAATGCACCAATTTGATTTAAAAATAATCTTCACAGTCACCAGGACATCAAAATGCAATTAAAGCTATTTGAGGAAAGTCTCTGATGCATATTATGCTCTGATGCTGCACTATGTCAAGAAACCCAGATATTCCCAAATGTCACTAATGTGTTTAGCAGCCTCCCTCTCACTCAAATGCCTCTCTCAATTAGGTTCTGGAGAGTGTGATCCATGACAGTTCAAGAACATTTACCAAATTCCTTCCAAATTGCCCTTTAGTTGAATGCTTTTCTCTGAGCTGGTCTATGGACTTGGGAAAGTACAGGCAGTCTTGTGAATATCAGGCTTAAGACAAAATCAAAATGCAAATTCAGGAGTTACTTATTACATACCCATGTGCCAAGACTGTAAAAGATTCTGGACCAAGATAATGTAAATTGGGAAATAAGTCTGGTGAAAAATTAAGTCATAGATCTCAGATTAATGGAGCCATTTGGCTGGCTCCTTTTTCTGCACCCTTCAGCTTGGTTTTTCAAGGGTATCTAGTTTTGCTGAGTGACTGGTTGCTATAAACTTGATTTAAGATTCTTTTTCCCTAATGAATGAGAAAGGGTAGGAAATATTAAAGAGGCTCAAAATAACTATATAGTAAAGTGAGCAGTTCTGATGAGTTTTGACATGGCATGGGTGGTGCAAGAGACTGCTTGATTTAGTGGAGTTAGTCATAGATTCAAACCCTGCCTGTAAATGGTGAAATCTCTCTTAGCCTGCCTACTTGTATGAAAATGCAACTGTTCATGACAACAGTTAGTGAACATTGCCATCGCCCTCTAGGCTCAACCCTGCCAACATCTCCATTACAATCAGCCACCTGGGTAATAGAATACTAGATCCAGCCCCTGGGCCCTGATACACCTTTGTGGTCACTTCGTGGAGTAGACAAGGAAGGGGAAGAGGGACAGTATGAAAAGAGGGAGAAGGTTTTCCATAGCTCCGAATCACACCAAATGTTAGTGTCTGAAGCTACTGAAGTCAAAGGCTATTTCATTAACCAACCACCTCTACCAAAAACCTAATGAGATATAAACGTAAAACGCAATGATTAGAATAAATCTTCTAATTTACAAGTGAAAAAATACAGGTTTACATGAAAATTAGCAATTTTAAGCCTTACTGTATATCAACCACAGTGATAAAGACTTAACTTTGAGGCCAGGCATGGTGGCTCATGTCTGTAAGCCCAACATTTTGGGATGCTGAGGCAGGAGGATCATTTGAGGCCGAGAGTTAGACACCAGCCTGGGCAACATCGTAAGACCCTATAAAAAATTTTAAAAGTTAGCTGGGAGTGGTGTCATGTACCTGTAGTCCCAGAGACTTGGGAGGCTGAGGCAGGAGGATTGCTCAAGCCCAGGAGGTAGAGCTGCAGTGACCCATGATTGCACCATTGCACTCCAACCTGGACAACAGAGTGAGACTGTCTCAAAAAAAGAAAAAAAAGATTTAACTTTGCAAAGTAAATATAGCTCACAATAATTTATCATGCATAATATATAAGTAAATAAATATAATTGAGATAGCCAATCCTCAAAGAGACATGTGTTTGGGATTTTTGTTTGGGATCAATTCTATGCTTATTTGTCATCTCCCCACCACCCTAGCATCTGCTTCTCCCTCAGGAACGACCCTTACCTTAAACAGTTTACTGTCTTTATCCTTTGAAATGACCGACATCTTGAGGGCAGTAACTATTTTACAATGATAGCCACCATCTAATGGGGGCTTATCTAAATATGCATTACAAGCATTATGTCATTTAGTCCTCAAAAAATATTGATGGAGTAAGTGCTATTATCCTAACCTTACAGATAAGAAAACCCCGGCTTAGATAATTTTTTTTCATTTTTGTATCCCCCTATGCACACCCAGTAACTGAAATTTTATAAACATTTAGAAAATACTTGAAAGTCATATCGTTTTCCTAGGATAAATGCGCAGAAATGGAGGAGTGAGACAAGACTCATTTTCTTTGAATTTTAAAACATTCAGAAAACAAAGGCCCTAGGCCGTTCTGCTTTGACCATGTGCTTCCCACAGTAAGACCAATCTGAGCTCTCAGGTTGTCTCAGACAGTGGAGAAAGTGTTTCTCTCGGAAGCAGCGTCCGCATCTTGAGGGTGTTATGTCTCCTCTCGCAGGAATTTGTGCTCTACTTGGGGATTGGAGAGAGGCTGGGCTGGGCAGGGGCTGCCTCAGGACACCTCACACTCCTCCTTCCAAGAGCCCGCCCTGGACGATCTTGCAGAATTAGTTCCACGTAGCCGGCCAAGCTCAGTTTTTATCATTCATACCCTCTGTGTACACTGAGTCCCTGCAGACAGTTTACCTGGTGGTGGAAAAGATGGTTCCAACGCCCACATGAAAAATCGAGAAATAAGAGAGACAGAAGGACTGCTGAGAATGAACCCAGAAAGCAACCATTAGTTCTCACACACATGCGTGCAAGTACACACACACTTGAAATTAAACCCTGTCCTGCTCGCTGCAATTCTGTAGTTACTTTTGTTATTTTATTCTAATTCTTGCAAGCCTGCAGCCCTCTCACCATTTCAAGAGTTCCTATAAATCATTATATAACCAACTTGAAAATCTTCCTCTGGGCCTATGGCAAATTTTACTGAGCAAACAAAAGCAAAAGGCCAGCTGTGGTGTTCTGACCTCTTTTCACTAAAGGAAACTGATGCTTCAATTGTTTATGAATTGCATTATACTTTACATCGTGGTATACAATTGTGGATTACAATGTAAGCAAAACCTGTACCTGAATGTACAATGCTCTGACTGAATTAAGCAAAGGAACCTTTTAAGTAATTGGGGGCCCATCAAATCGGTCCCAAGAATTTGGAAATAAAGAGTTAAATTGTAAAATCTAGATGTAATGGATCAAGAACATAAAGTCTCCTGAAAGCAAGAGAATAACTATTAGGCCAGAGAAGGACTTTTCTCAAATGTGCCTGTAGTGTGATAACCCGAATGAAGAAAGAAATTATTCCATGAAAAGGACCTGACAGCCACAGAAACATGAAACAACTGAGGGCAGAGTCATGGATTAGCCAATGTCTAACCTGGGGAAAGGAGAAATTTAAGCATTAGGCCACCATTCCTCTGGGACCAATGGCAAGGCTCTCCCTAAATTGAGCCAGTTGGCGGAATGTTTTCATTTGTTTCTTTGATGGCATCGCACAACACACCAACCCCATGGCAAGAGAAGAGAACTGAACTAAGAAAGGGTTCAGAAGAAAACTCACAGTTGAGAGTGAAGGGCTGCCACTAAGGGCAACACAGAAGGTTGCCCTGGAAGTCAGGGTAACAGCAAGCTGGAGCTACGGTAGGCGGATTATGTATGTATGGCAGGCAGCGGGGTAGTCTAGGTTTCCAGGGGCTCCCTGTATATTGATTAATTTGAATAATTTTCACAGGTTCTAGGACATAGAGGATGCCCCTCATTATCTAGTACCTGGCTCTAGAGTGGGACATTAGGGGTGGTACAGAGTGGCCCAGAGTATAAGAGCCCTCATCAGGGAGTTGTTGTGGTGGGGACTTAATCAGCTGCTTAAGAAGGGGAACTGACCAGCCTCTAGCTAGAGCCTCAAAACTGCATCAACACTCATTTTTAAAAAGTAATAATAAATGGGCCAGGCGCAGTGGCTCATGCCTGAAATCCCAGCACTTTGGGAGGCTGAGGCAGGCAGATCATGAGGTCAGGAGTTCGAGACCAGTCTGGCCAATATGGTGAAACCCTGTCTCTACCAAAAATACAAAAAATCAGCCAGGCCTGATGGCGGGCACCTGTAATCCCAGCTACTCAGGAGGCTGAGGCAAGAGAATTGCTTGAACCTGGGAGGCAGATGTTGCAGTGAGTACAGATAGCACCACTGTACGCCAGCCTGGGTGACAGAGTAAAGCTCTGTCTCAAAAAAAATAAAATAAAATAATAATAATAAGAAGAAGCTATGTAACACAGAGTGGTATCTTGCATCCCACTAGATCCACCACCTAGAGCCCAGTGTTGAAAAGGATTCTAAATCAGAGTGCAGGCTGTGTGGGAAAGAGTGCTGAGATTGTCGGGTAATGCCTGGAAGGGTAAGGAGGCAGTAAAAAATCCCACAAGCCACAGATTTGCTGGCCTAGATGTTACAGAGTTACTATCTTGGGTTCAAGGGCTCCCCTAGAGCAAGATCCTCTCTATATTGAAAAAGAGGCATTAGCTATCTCTGCCAGGTGCTTAGAGTATTTGACTAATCTCAAGAGGAGTTTACTGGTCCTTTTTGGCTACACCTTCTAATTTCCCTCGTAGTCCTTAAGCCAATTTACAACTATATACTTATTAATTATACATATATGATATATTTATTATTTATCTATTTATTAAATGTTTTATTATCTATTTACTTGTTTATTATCTATCTTTCTCACTAGGCTATTAGTTCTAGTGAGGATTTTATTCACCAAAGTAAACCCAGTGCCTAGTAAGATGACACTCTTTCAGAGCCCACATTCTGTAAATATTTGTTGAATGAGTGGGTAAACAAAAACAAAGGAAATAATGAATGGATAAATAAATCACTCACCAAGCAATTTTCTGATCCTGGTGGAGCTCTTTTTTAGGAAAAGACAGAACCCTCATCACACTTCAAGAAGTATGTCTGGTATTTCTCAGAAGATTATAGCCTGTTATCCCAGTGAGTGCCTTATTCTAATATGTAATTTCGTTAACGAGGGTCAAGTGCTGGGGACTGTCCACCTGTAAGCACAGTCAAGAGTGAGTCTCTGAGTGGACTATAAAATAGAGGTCGGATTCAGGCAGCATCCTCTTTCACCCTTAGGGAAAGGTACCTCCCAGTCTCCCTCTTTCACTCTTAGGGAAAGGTACCTCCCAGTCTCCCTCTTTCACTCTTAGGGAAAGGTACCTCCCCGAACTTTATTCCCTATTTACAGCTTCTGCCAGAGCAGCAGCAAAGTCATTGTATTTGATACTAACTCATGGTTTCTTAGGTTACTAGTTTAAATAAAATCTGCTGGGGCTTAGAAGATTTTTCTACATTGACTTTCATCTTTGCCACTTAATTAAATCCCTGACCTGAGAAAGAGTGATTTTCAGCCACCTCGCTTTCTGTGGCATCAGCATGAAACTGTGACTGTTGAAATACCAAAATGCCAGTTGTGCTTAATGCTCCAGGGGTGACAAGCCTGTTATATTTGGAATCCCTGATGAAGATAGATATTAACTGAGAATTGAAAATGACAGCGAAGGAGATTGAATCAGAATAGCAAAATGAATACGCAAATCTACTTTTGCTCCAATTCCTAAACATGTCAGAAAATACTTTTTTTTTTTTTTAACACATCTGTAACAGTACTGGAAAACAAGAATGCATGCTAAGAGAGAACCAGAAATCTTGGGAATTTCCTCGCAGACTACAGCAAATGCAATTGAGTTGTGAACAATGAAGATGACCAGAGACCAAAGAATACTCGGGACAAAACAGCTATAGAAGGGGGAGCACATTTAAAGAGACACAGAATGCTCCAGACTTCACTGAAGAGTGTGAAGAGTCTGCAGTGGATTGATTGCATTAATGGCCCTAATTATTCATCCCTCCCTATATTCATGCCCGTGTCATGGGACTTTGCAGTTCCTCTCAAAACAGAGGTGGAGCCTGTTACCCTGTCCCTTGAGTCTGAACTGGCCTTGAGACTTGCTTTGGCCAATGAAATGAAGCAAAGTGACAATGTGTCAGTTCTGGATCTAAGCCTTAGAGACTTCATGTGCTTTGCGTGTTTCCATGCGCTGCTCCTGAACCTTGATCATTGCTATGAAACTGACCTTCCAAGGAATGAGAAATGTGGACTAGGGCAAAATCACCCCAGTCACCTCAGCAAAAGCCAACACCCAGGCCTGTGAGGGAACCATGGGGATTTTGTGGCTGTTTATCACACAGCGTTACTGTGACAATACATAATTGATACAGTCTCAACTGTATTCATAGCACCACATTACTACTTATAATGAACAATTGGCAGCAATGATGTTGGACTCCAGAATTAAGCCAACACCTGTACTCTAAAGAAAAAGAACCCATGCCTAAGGGGGCTCTAATGTGAGCACAGAAGCCTGGGAAAGAAGAACTGTGTTGAGATAAGTCTAGACCTTCAGACCTTCTAGAGGGCATGGGACAAAGGAAAAGGCAGCTCTACTTAGGAGAAAAATAAACTGACCTATTCTCTCCCCAAGGGTAAGAAAATCCTCCTTGCTATAGCTATTAGGATAGGAGGAGGAGGCGGCACCATACTGCTTACCTGCTATATATTCAAGTATGCAAAAGGGAGATGCACCAATTGGCACACCCTGCTCCCTTAAACAGAGCCTGTAAATAGCCCTTGCACTTGAGAGAGAGACCCATGGCAGACCACAGATATCGAATAGTGGAAAAGCCTGTCCACATCCATCTACCTCCATGTTCAGTCTTTCATAAAAGGAGACAACCAAGAAACATTAGATTTTAGAAAAAATACTTGATATGAAAAAGAAGTAGTAAGATAAAGGATAGGCCAACTAAATTCAGAGGAAACAAATGTTCAGTAAAAGAAAGAGGCCGAGCATGGTGGCTCACGCCTGTAATCCCAGCACTTTGGGAGGCCGAGGTGGGTGGATCACAAGGTCAGGAGATCAAGACCATTCTGGCTAGCAAGGTGAAACCCTGTCTCTACTAAAAATACAAAAATTAGCCAGGCGTGATGGCAGGCGCCTGTAGTCCCAGCTACTCGGGAGGCTGAGGCAGGAGAATGGCGTGAACCCAGCAGGCAGAGTTTGCAGTGAGCCGAAATTGCGCCACTGCACTCCAGCCTGGGCAACAGAGCGAGACTGCATCTCAAAAAAAAAAGAAATATTGTTTTGAAAATATAATAATCTCTGTACAATCCATTATAACATTGCATCCATGATAGAAAGCCACTTTCAGAACTCTTTCAGAAAAGAATAAGGAAATAATGAGAAATTAGAAAGAAAACTTTCAGAAATAATAAAGAACCCTTAGAAACTATTTTTTTCTAAAAATGTTTTCCGAAAGCTTTTTCTGAAACAATTCTCAGTATTATGATAAATAATAGAAAAGCCCAAATACAAAATAAACGATCAGGAAAATATAATTGAGAAAAAAATTTAAGAACATAGAGGAAAATAAGACTGTAGGTGTGTAAGAAAGACAAAAAATGTGGGGATGGATTCAGAAGGTCCAGCATGTGTTGACTAGAAGTTCCCGAAGGAAAGAAGAGAGAACATCATAGACGGGAGAAAAACATGAAAGAAATAGTAGAGAAAATTTTCCCAGTGTGAAAAATAACAGTCTTCCGATTGTTACAGCTGTGTTGAATAGAAACAACAACAAAAACACGTTAGTCTTCAGCCAAACCCAAGTAATTATTGATGAATGATGTAGACACACACACAAACATGCACACATACACAAGTCTAGTACAAAACTCCAATTACACCAGCATAAAAGGTGGCAGGCGGGAAAAATGGAGCTAAGCAAAAGTGTGCTAGGTTTTGAGAAGGTATTGGGAAGGTGTAGATAATGATAAAGATAATGACCAATTCTACATGTACATATCTATGTATAAATGTAAGTGCGTGGGAAGGAGTCTAGAAAGACACACAGGGAATGGGAGGTAGATCATGGGGCTGAGAAGAAGGGAGATTTGTATCTTGAAATGTATCAACTTCTAAATTTTGGAGCTTCATGATCATTTATGTATCAAACAACAGGTAACAGTTATTTTTGGCCAGGCACGATGACTCATGCCTGTAATCCCAACCCTTTGGGAAGCCGAGGCAGACGGATTACAAGGTCAGGAGATTGAGACCATCCTGGCCAACATAGTGAAACCACGTCTATACAAAAACTAGCTGGGCATGGTAGCGGGTGCCTGTAATCCCAGCTACTCGGGAGGCTGAAGCAGGAGAATGGCTTGAACCAGCGAGTCAGAGGTTGCTGTGAGCCGAGATCGCACCACTGCACTCCAGCCTGGCGACAGAGCAAGACTCTATCCAAAAAAAAAAGTTATTTTTAAAATACAGCATAAAATCATGTTTGCCTTCAATGTGTAATAAAGCTATTTTCTTGGGTAGGAAGAACTGATAAAAGTTATATTTACTTTATTTCTATTTCTTTAAGACTATTTGTGTAAATGAGAAATGATTACTCCTGACTTTAAAGTATCTTACTTTTCTTTTTTTACCTTTACCCAACTCATTCATTCTTCATTTTAGGCCAGGAGACATAATTACTCTTTTAGAGGATTCCAATGAAGACTGGTGGAAAGTAAGTGTTCCTCTTTCTTTAAAAAAAAAAAAAAGAGAGAAAATCATTTGATAATTATAATTACAATACATGCTACAATTGTGGATGCATGCCTCCTTTTTCCTTTCAGGGGAAAATTCAAGACAGAATTGGCTTCTTTCCTGCCAACTTTGTTCAGAGACTACAACAAAATGAGAAGATTTTTAGATGTGTTAGAACCTTCATTGGGTGTAAGGAACAGGGGCAGATAACACTGAAAGAGAATCAGGTGAGTAAATCACAGAAACACATTCCAGATATGAGCCAAATAGGGTGTCATTTTAATAAACATAATAATATGTATAAATCTGAATGAGTAGGGTCACATTCAAAGTATGCACTTTGAGAAAAGATATACTTACTCCAATGATGTCAGTGTTGTAGGAGCAAAACATGCAAACTAAAATTTTAGGAATCTCACTTGGTGATACCTGTTCATAAAGGAAACGTCATAGCAGCAGGTGAGGGCATCTTGTCCCCCATGCTCTTCTCTGAGGACCACTGGTCTCTGATGTGGGCAGCTTCTCTCATTCAGGCTGAGTTAGTGTCCACCAATGGTGTGGTTAATTCTTCAATGCTCTCTAATGAATACTTTGCAATTAGTTGTTGCTGTTAGGAACCTCTTGGGTTTTCTTATCTGGACTCCAAGCCTCTACCTGTTCACTGAAGCCCATAACAGCTTCATATCACTGCAAAAGACAATAGACTAAACTTAGATAACCAGATACTATCTCAGGCTCATAAATGAACGTCTCTGTATGTATAATCTAGGGGTGCCTGTCACCGTCTTGCTCCAGAGCCAAGTTGAATGTAGAGTTCTCTTTGATGCTGTCCATTTTCCTGAGAAGTAAAATGTGAACCCCCACATTTTTATGTCTTTAAGCTCCACCATCTCACGGCTGGAAAGTTGATAGAGACAAACAGCATTCTCACACCTTAACTCTCTGGCCTACTCTCCCTCTCTTTGTCTTCCAGCAGAGAGAGGCCTTCCTGCCCTCCCTTCTTCTCTGACTGCAGCTCCCCTCAGGTCATATCCTGTGTCCTCACTACAGAGTGAAATAAAATGCTCGGACTTATGGCCGGGCTCGGTGGCTCACGCCTGTAATCCCAGCACTTTGCGAGGCCGAGGAAGGTGCATCATGAGGTCAAGAGATGGAGACCATCCTGGCCAACATGGTGAAAACCCGTCTCTACTAAAAATACAAAAGTTAACTGGGCGTGGTAGCACACGTCTGTCATCCCAGCTACTTAGGAGGCTCAGGCAGGAGAATCGCTTGAACCAGGGAGGCGGAGGCTGCAGTGATCTGAGATTACACCACTGCACTCCAGCCTGGTTTGTTCTTGATATATTAGTGGAGGATTTGGAGAATTAAAAATTTATTTTCTCTCCCAATAAAGTCTCACAGGGGACTTTACTTTTCAACTTCGGAAGTCAAAATCTTTCCTCTGTTTCTGCATTCTTGGTATAAGAATTTTGTTATTTCCCAAGGTAATAAATGCCTGAAGTTGAAATTGATAAGGCTCGCCCTCCAAGGTAGTTCAAAATGAAACAGGCATTGATAATTTTCATACATCTCTGTTCAATAGAGTTGCGGAAAACACATCTTGAATGTCTTTTTTAGGATTGCCTCGAAGACAGTTTCTCAGTCACACAAGAAAATCAGTCATTACCTTGAAATTATAGCTGATTTGTCATTTTAAAAATTGTTTTGCCCCACTTAATCAGCCATTGTATATTCCACATGGAGCTTTAACTGACTTTACCATTTTCAAACTAACAAATATATCCTCAAAGAATAATAATTTACCTTTTCTTTTTGTTTTTTTTTCTTTTTTTTTTCTTTTTTTTTTTTTTGAGATGGAGTTTCACTCTTGTTGCCCAGGCTGGAGTGCAATGGCGCCATCTCGGCTCACAGTGACCTCCACCTCCCGGGTTCAAGGCATTCTCCTGCCTCAGCCTCCAGAGTAGCTGGGATTACAGGCATGAGCTACCACACCCTGCTAATGTTTTTTCTATTTTTAGTAGAGACGGGGGTTTCTCCATGTTGGTCAGGCTGGTCTTGAATTCCAGACCTTAGGTGATCCACCCTACTTGGCCTCCCAAAGTGCTGGAATTACAGGTTTGAGCCACTCACGCCCAGCTGATTTACCTTTTCTTTATGGCTATTCAAAAGAACCTTTAAAAGAAAAGTCTAAAGAAAAATGATACTATGGAGTACAGCTTTTTTAAAAAAAATGTAACTCACCCTCCCTTTATATTCAAGTAAGTGAAAATCATTGAAAACAAGAGACCGATAATTCTGAGTATTACTTTTCCTATATATTTTAACAAAGGTGGGGATGGAGTCATTGAAACTGGCACTTTCATAAATGCTAGGAGACATTAGTCCACTCATTTGGATACTGATTTTCAAAAGGATCTTTAAAAGAAAAATCTAAAGAAAAATGATAATATGGAGGACAGCCTTTTTAAAAAATGTAACTCACCCTCCTTTTATACTCAAGTAAATGAAAATCATTGAAAATAAGAGAGCGATAATTCTGAGTATTACTTTCCCTATATATTTTAACAAAGGTGGGGATGGAGTCATTGAAACTGGCACTTTCATAAATGCTAGGAGACATTAGTCCACTCATTTGGATACTGATTTGGTACCATGTGCTTAGAGCCATGAAATTGCTCAACTTCATGAATACAGTAATTCCATTTTCTATAATGTATCCAAGAAAATAACCTAAAGTAAACAGGGAGAGACTTTATGCAAAAAGACAGTCATCAGCGTGATGTTCATGATGGTGAGAATTAGGAACAATTGCACAGACAACGGACATGATTAATTCAATGATAATATTTTCATTAATGGACAATGTTAGGAACCTAAGCAATTGTGATGGTGTTATGATAATATGATGGAATTGGAATAGTGGAATCCGAACCCAGATCCCAGTCACTGTTCTCCCAAGGTAAACACAAAGGGAGAGATGCAGATGGGGCCTGAAGCCCTGTTTTCATTCACGGAACCATAGTAAACCAGACAGAGTACCAGATGTGATCTAGAGACCTAAGAGGTCTCACCACAGCCCACCCACCTTACCACCACCGCCATGGGCTGGTCTGAATCTGAGGATCTAATGGTACCAGATGCCCCATGGGAGAAAAGGAGCAGAAAGGACTGTGGCAAAACTGGCGTAAGATGGCCCAATTCCTTCCCAGAAGGACCAAGAGAGAAGGAAGCTTTAAGAGACAGTGAGAAACCCCCAGCACCTGTGATACAATCAGATCTTCTGTCTTTGGAGAAGTGAGGAGGGACCTAGGAGAGAGGGCAAATATCTTCAGATATTGTGTCACCATCTTAAATGATGGCTTCCTAAACCATGAACAAATAAATATTAATGATACAATGGTACTATAAAATTTTACGGCTTTTTTCTCTTCCATTTAAATTACTTTCATGGTATATATTTACAAAAATAAAATTTAAACAGTAGCACAATTTAAAATACTCAATCTTGTCTTTTGAATCTAATAACATAAAGGTGCACAGTGTTGCTGTGATTTTCCTGGGCCTCAACTTTGCACATGTGTACACAAATGCACACACACAACACACACATCACCATATCCAACAATTGCTATATCGAATTGCATTATCTGCTGCTGCTTGTATAGATGCAATAACCCCAAGAGGTGTAATGCCATCTAACGATTTTTGGTTGTTAAAATCTCTAATATCCTTAGGAAATTGGGTCACTGGACTCTATGGTTTCACCCTGGTTTTACAGTTTTACTTGAAATTGACATCCTTCCCTTTTATAAAAATTGCTTATATGACACTTTAGGACACATTGCATTTTGTAAATTGCATAAGCTCTCTTTTACCCGGTTGCTTGTAGACAGAATATGTGTTTAAACAGATCAAAAGTCATCAATGTGCTGACATGAAATATACCTCACTTAAGAGCACTTGATCCTTCATTTTCTGCCGAAAGTTGTCTGTTCCCCCTGGGGCTGTTATTTGCCAACCTATCACTTGCCTGCACACTCCCCAAAGAGGTAACAGCAGAAGCCAGCATCTGCCTATGAAGAGCAGTGGCATCCGAAGATTCCCCATAATGACAATACCCCTGGAAACCCACTACCCCTACCCCTGGAAGACTGCACTGACCACTCTGTCTCCCATAAAAGTATATGCAAACCCCACATGACTATTCCTTTTTGGATGTGATGACCTGTTTTGGGGTCTGCTTTTTGAAAGAGAACCTTTTATCTCTAGTCCCTGGCTCACAGAAAAGGAAAGAACAAATTAATACTGTCTTAAACATTGCCACAATAATAATTCTTATAAGAATCGTAATTATTAGTCATTATTTAATGTCATACAGACACATTGTATAAATAAAGTTTATACACATACGTGTGAATTTTATGGATTCATTATTTCTATTTTATAAATGAGAAAACAAACACTCAGAGAGGTTATGTGCCTTGCTTAAGGGGCAAAAACCCAGTGAGTGTCCAGGCTGGAACATAAACACAGGTCTGCAAACTCCAAGTCAAGGCTTTCCACTAGCCATGTGCCCTGAACAACGTGGAAAGAACTCTGAACAGTAAAGAGCAGCTTCGTTCCTAAGGATGGAGAGTGCCATAAAGGCAGCTGTCTTGGGACCAAAGGACTCCTTGAAAACAAGTTCTTGCTCATGTGGGCTCCCTATTGAGTCATTCTTCATTCCAGGCAAAGGCATCCTCATCCGACTGACACCCCATCTCTGATGCGATACACAACTCACAAAGCAAATGGGCACTTTTCCCAGCTTGATTCCATGCCAACACTTCAACCTTCCCCGAGTTTACCCAACTGTATCCTTCCTGATTCAAAAATTTGGGAAGTCTTTTGAATAAAATAAATTTGGGAAGAATGTTCATCTTTATTGGCAAAGTGTTGTTCAATAATCTTGCTAGCATTTTTTTTTTCAGAATAATCTTATGCTTTCCCATTTGAGGTCAAACATTGTTTTTATGCTATTAAAATACAATCAGTGAAACCAGAAGGCAAATTAAAATTTGCTCAAGTTGATCAATTGCTACAAGCAGAACATCTGTTCAGTGACTCCCACCAATTCCTTGGCATATTCCTCACAATTTTTTTTCTGGAAATGGGCCTCATACCTGCGTTCTCTGCCCTCATGGTTAAACTGAATCTGTTAGGGGTTGGGGTGTGGAGGAGGTAAGGCAAACAATTCAGCCTCTTCAGCTAGACATGTTCAAGATGCAACAGAGCATTTCAGCCTGAACCTGGAACCAAATGGATCTGCTCATAATTATTGTCTTCTTTTATTTTAGGTTCAGGGGTACAACATGTGCAGGTTTCTTATATAGGTAAATTGCATGTCACAGGGGTTTGGTATACAGATTATTTCACCACTCAGGTAATAAACATAGTACCAATTTTTTAAATACATCAGTCATTTCAAAGAAAAAAATGTCTTTTAAAAATCCAGTTTAGAAACAAACTTCAAAATTTGTCTTCACTTTAGTGTCCTAAGTTATTTTAGGTAGAAGATTTCAAAATATGCTTGTTAATTGCAGGGAGTATGTAATAGAAAGAGCACAGATACTAGTGTCATAAAGAAATGGATCTATATCCTGTGTGATTTTGACAAAGTAGCCTTTGAATGTCAACCTTCTCATCAGCATAGTAGTATCTCCCTCTTGAACTTGATGTGAGGGTTAAATGTGCCCACCTAGGTAAAGCCTTAGCACAGTGCCTGGCCACCACAGATGCATAGCAGAAGTCATTTTCCTGGCTACCATGATCCCTAACGAGTAAAGCCTAAATGAGGAATTCATCTGCAGTGGTTAATGCCACGTACACTTACCCAGTAAGCACCAGAAAATAGCCAACATGGTATTTATAACCCTACAAATATAAAGAGACACATGATCATTAACAAAAAAATAAAAGAAATTTGATTCTAAAGATAAATGCAATGCACATCTTTGATTAAATCACATTTTCTACCTCTGTGGTTAATCTGTTTCATAATTATTGCATTTTTTTTTTGCAGAGCTCTTGTTTCCAAATACAGTTAAGTTACTCATTTGTTATGAACACAGTGAGAGTATGCATTGACACAAGTATATTTTCTGTTTCCTCCTCCTCCTCCTCTTCCACATCCTCCTCCTTCTTCGTCTTTTTGTGAGGCAGTGTCTCACTCCCTAGGCTCAGGTAATCCTCTCATCTCAGCCTCCCAGTCAGCTGCAACCACAGGTGTGCACCACCATGCCTAGATAATTTTTGTATTTAATGTAGTGATGGGATTTTGACATGTTGCTAAGGCTGATCGCGAAGTCCTAGACTCAAGTGATCCCCAGCCTCCCAAAGTACTAGGATTACAGGCATAAGCCACTGCACCTGGCCTCTTCATTTTTAAATTTTAAAATGTATCCTTATTAAATCAACTTTAAAATACCATAAAAACATTTCTTTAATGGGAATGACATTGAATCTATAAATTGCTTTGGGCAGGATGGCCATTTTCATGATACTTTTTTTCTATCGATGAGCATGGAATGCTTTTCCATTTGTTTGTGTCCTCTCTTATTTCCTTGAGCAGTGTTCTGCAGTTCTCCTTGAAAAGGTCCTTCACTCCCCTTGTTAGCTGTATTCTAGGTATTTTAGTCTCTTTGTACTAATTGCGAATGGGAGTTCACTCATGATTTGCCTCTTTGCTTGTCTGTTGTTGGTGTATAGTAATGCTTGTGATTATTGCACATTGATTTTGTATCCTGAGATTTTGCCAAAGCTGTGAATCAGCTTAAGAAGCTTGGGCTGAGATGATGGAGTCTACTCAATATAGGATGATGATATCTGCAAACAAGACAGTTTGACTTCCTCTCTTCCTATCTGAACACCTGTTATTTCTTTCTCTTGCCTGATTGCCCTGGCCAGAATTTCCAATACTATGTTGAATAGGAGTGGTGAGAGGGGGCATACTTGTTGTGCCAGTTTTCAAGGAGAATGCTTCCAGCTTTTGCCCATTCAGTATAATATTGGCTGTGGGTTTGCCATAAATGGCTCTTATTCTTCTGAGGTATGTTCCTTCAATACCTAGTTTATTGAGAGTTTCTAAAATGAATGGACATTGAATTTTATTGGAGGCCTTTTCTGCATCTATTGAGATAATCATGTGATTTTGTCTTTAGTTCTGTTTATGTGTGAATTACATGTATTGAACCAGCCTTGCATCCCGAGAATGAAGCCAACTTGATCATGGTGAATAAGCTTTTTGATGTGCTGCTGGATTCAGTTTGCCGGTATTTGCAAGGATTTTTGCATCAATGTTCATCGGGGATTTTGGCCTGAAATTTTCTTTTTTGGTTGTCTCTCTGCCAGGTTTTAGTATCAGGATGATGCTGGCCTCATAAAATGAATTAGGGTGGGGTCCCTCCTTTTCAATTGTTTGGAATAGTTTCAGAAGAAATGGTACCAGCTCCTCTTTGTACCTCTGGTAGAATTCAGCTGTAAATCCATCTGGTCCTGGGCTTTTTTTGGTTGGTAGGCTATTTGTTACTGCCTCAATTTCAGAACCTGTGATTGGTCTATTCAGGGATTCAACTTCTTCCCAGTTCAGTCTTGGGAGGGTGTATGGCCATTGACATTCTTCACAGGATGAGAAAAAAAACTACTTTAAAATTCGTATGAAACCAAAAAGGAGCCTGTATAGACAAGGCAACCCTAAGCAAAAAGAACAAAGTTGGAGGCATCCTGCTACCTGGCTTCAAACTATACTACAAGGCTAAAATAACCAAAACAGCATGGTACTGGTACAAAAACAGACACATAGGCCAATGGAACAGTATAGAGATCTCAGAAATAAGATCACACATCTACAACCATCTAATCTTTGACAAACCTGACAAAAACAAGCAATGGGGAAAGGAGTCCCTATTTAATAAGTGGTACTGTGGAAATGGGCTAGACATATGCAGAAGATTGAAGCTGGACCCCTTTCTTATACCTTATACAAAAATTAACTCAACCATTCAGGACATAGGCACAAGCAAAGATTTCCTGATTAAAACATCAAAAGCAATCGCAACAAAAGCAAAAATTGACAAATGGAATCTAATTAAACTGAAGAGCTTCTGCAAAGCAAAAGAAACTATCAGAGTGAACAGACAGCCTACAGAATAGGAGAAAATTATTGCAATCTGCCCATCTGACAAAGGTCTAATATCCAAAATCTACAAGGAACTTAAACAAATTTACAAAAAAAAAAGAAAAACCCAAACAACCCCAGTAAAAAGTGGGCAAAGGACATGAACAGACACTTCTCAAAAGAAGATATTTATGTGGCCAGCAAATATATGAAGAAAAGCTCAACATCACTGATCATTAGAGAAATGCAAATCAAAACCACAAAGAGATACCATCTCACTCCAGTCAGAATGGTGATTATTAAAAAGTCAAGACAACAGATGCTGGTGAGGCTGTGGAGAAATAGAAATGCTTTTACACTGTTGGTGGGAATGTAAATTAGTTCAACCATTGTGGAAGATAGTGTGGCAGTTTCTCAGAAACCTAGAACCAGAAATACCATTTGACCCAGCAATCCTATTACTGGATATATACACAAAGGAATATAAATCACTTTATTATAAAGATAAATGCATGCATATGTTCATTGCAGCACTATTCACAATAACAAAGACATGGAATCAACCCAAATGCCTATCAATGAAAGACTGAATAAAGAAAATATGGTACACATATACCACAGAATACTATGCAGCCATAAAAGGAACAAGATCATGTCCTTTGCAGGGACACGGATGGAGCTGGAAGCCATTATCCTCAGCAAACTAATGCAGGAACAGAAAACCAAACACTGCATATTCTCAGTCCTAAATGGGAGCTGAACAATGAGAACACATGGAAAAAAGGGAGGGAACAACACACACTAGGGCCTATCGGGGCAGGGGTGTGATGGAGTAGTGAGAGGGAGAGTATCAGGATAAAATAATAATGCACATGGGCTTAATACCTAGGTGATGGGTTGATAGGTGCAGCAAAGCACCATGGCACACGTTTACCTATCTAACAAACCTGCACATCCTGCACATATATCCTGGAACATAAAATAAAATAAAATTTTTTAAAAAGAAAGCAAAAAATACTGAGCTAAAAAGTGGACTTTAAAATACTTAGGAAAATTAATTAAGTCCATAAATTGAACATTTATGTGGAATTTAGTCTATTTTACTTTAGTTGATTGAACATTAAATATCCTCCTGAAAAAAAATCTTTAAATTCATGCATAGTTTTATTGCACCTATAGAACCGTTTTCATGTATTGTGTTCTATCAAAGCTTTAAAAAAAACAGAAAAAAAATATTTTATATTACAAAACCAAAAGGCATTTATTTTGGAGAAATTTTGAGGGAAAATATTTTTAAGAGATATAAAAGATAAAATAGAGACCATAAGCAATTCAACAAATAAATTATTACCAACATAAACACTTTGGCATATTTCTTGACAAACTTTTAATTCACATTTTGATATCATATCCTCTTTAGTTTCCTAACGTTTAAAAAATGTAGTCATTAAATGTTTACCAAAACACAGGTTTTAAGAAAGTTTTATTGGAACATAGCTAAATTTATTCCTATATATATGGTCTGCGGCTGCTTTCATGCTACAACTGAACAGCTGAGTTGAGTCATTGCAATAGAGACCAGATGGCCTGCAAAGCCTACAATATTTAGTATTTGGCCCTTTCTAGAAAAAGTTTGCCAATCCTTAGTCTAGATGTACAGGAATGTGTTTAAGTTTCTCCTATTATTGGATATTCAGAGTTTTTATTTTTTAAATTGTTATTGATAACTGCAATGAACATCTTTGAAGCTAAATATTTGTCTCTAACTCTGATTGTTTTCTTAGGGTATACTTTAGAAGTTAGAGGAAAACAGATCAAGACTTGTACAATTCTTGGCCGGGCGCGGTGGCTCAAGCCTGTAATCCCAGCACTTTGGGAGGCCGAGATGGGCGGATCACGAGGTCAGGAGATCGAGACCATCCTGGCGAACACCGTGAAACCCCATCTCTACTTAAAAAAATACAAAAAAAAAAAACTAGCCGGGCGAGGTGGCGGGCGCCTGTAGTCCCAGCTACTCGGGAGGCTGAGGCAGGAGAATGGCGTGAACCCAGGAGGCGGAGCTTGCAGTGAGCTGAGATCCGGCCACTGCACTCCAGCCCGGGCTACAGAGCGAGACTCTCTCTCAAAAAAAAAAAAAAAAAAAAAAAAGACTTGTACAATTCTTGATGCATACTGCCAAATTGCATTCAGAAAGGTCTTGCCAACTTACGCTCACGCCAGCTGTTCATGAGCACATCCAGATCATCACATGCTTGCAAGAATTGAACATTACTATTTTTTGTTATGTCGGTTTGATAGATTAACAATATTTCATGCTAATCTGCATTTTCTGGATGGTTAAAGAGGCTTACATTTTATCTCATATATATAGGGCATTTATATTTTCTAATAATCTGTTTATGTACTTTGCCCATTTTCTTACATTATTTAAAAAGTTTTCTACCTTTGAAGAATATTTATATCTGGTGTACCACATGTGACCAATATTTTCTCTAGTTTATCATCTGTCCTTTGCTCTCAATGCCTCTTTCTCCAGGAGCTTAATCATTCCTTGGTTGGATCATTTCTAGTTTACCATACTTCCTTTATAGTTTGAATGTCTTTATTATTTTACACTTCTTTATCTCTCTCTAATTCCTCCTGAGACTGTTTCAAGATAGTTCTCACTTCACTTTGATTTTCTGAAGTTTCAATTCAGTCTTTCATCGTTTCTAATACATGTTAATTTAGTATTTATTTCTTTGTAGACTTTTCTTCTCAGTCAGCCCCTTTCTTCTACAGCATATTTTCTTTTCTTTTCTTTAACTTTTAAGTTCAGGGGTACAGTGCAGGTTTGTAATACAGGTAAACTTGTGTCCTGGGGATTTGTTGTACAGATTATTTCCTCACCTAGATATTAAGCCTAGCACCCATCAGTTATTTTTTCTGATCCCCTCCATCCTCCCACCCTTCACCCCCCAAAAGGTCCCAGTGTGTGTTATTCCCCTATGTGTGTCCATGTGTCCTTATCATTTAGCTCCAACTTACAAGTGAGAACATGCGGTATTTGGTTTTCTGTTCCTGTGTTAGTTTGCTAAGGATAATGGCCTCCAGCTCCATCCACGTCCCTGCAAAGAATATGATCTTGTTGTTTTATGGCTGCTTAGTATTCCATGGTGTATATGTACCCCAAGTTTGGGGTACATATATTTTGTTTATCCAGTCTACCATTGATGGGCATTTAGGATGAATCTATGTCTTTGCTATACAGCATGTTTTCTTTGCATCTCATTGCATCATCTCTTTACGTCAAGATATTTTCTCCTTATAACACTGAGGCCAAGTCTTCCTTCAACATACTGCATTCAGTATGTCTGAAAGGATAAGTTTGAGACATATGTGCATATTTTCTGCAATTTTTAAAATGTTTTATTGTAATAGTCTTGGTCCTTTTATCCTGTGGTAGGCAGGATAACCCAAAGATGCCCAGGTCCTAATCTCCAAAACTTTGAATATGTTACTTTACATGACAAAAGGAACTTTGTAGATGTGATTAAGTCAAAGATTTTGTGACCAGTAGATTATCTGGATTAACAGGGTGAGCCCGCTATAATCACAGAGATCCTTAGAAGAGGGAGACAAGAGGGCCAGAGTCAGAGAAGGAGATGTGATGATGGAAGCTGAGGTCAGAGAGAGAGAGATTTGAAGATGCTATGTTCCTGGCCTTGAAGGTGAAGGAAGGAGCCATGAGCCAAGGAATATAGGTGATGACTTCTAGAGCTGGAAAAGACAAGGAAACAGATTCTCTCTTGGAGCTTCTAGAAAGAATGCAGCCCTGCCAGCACCTTGTTCTTAGGAGTTCTGAACTCTAGAATTGTAAGATAATAAATGTGTGTTGTTATAAGCCACAAAATTTGGGGTAATTTATTGTAGCAGCAATAGGAAACAAATCCAGCTTTTACACAAAGGGGCTTTGCAGATGTGATGAAGGTTATGGGCCCTGAGATGGGGAGATATCCTAGATTGTCTAGGTTGGCCTAATCTAATCACTTGAGCCCTTAAGAACAGAGAAATGTATCTGGCTAGCATCAGGGAGATGCAACAGAAGAGGACAGATGAGAAATGAAGTAAAAGTGTAAGTCAAAGAGAGATAAAGTACGAGAAAGACTCAGCCTACTATTATCGGATATGAAGATGGAGAAAGGGGACGACAAGCCAGAGGATGAGGGTGGCCTCTAGAAGCTGGAAACAGGCATCTCAGTCCTCCAGCCACAGGGAGCTGAACTCAGCATCAACCTAAATAAGCCTAAAATTAAATACTCCCCTAGAGAAAAAGCAAAGAAAGAATGGAATAGAGCCCTTTTGACTCCTTGATTTTGGCCTTATAAAACCCAAACCAGAGAAAACTATCCAAGTCCACTAGACCTACAGAACTGTGATACAATAAATGATGTTGTTTAGGCTTCTCTAAGTTTGTGGTGATTTGTTACAACAGTAATAGCAAATGAATAAACATCTCAAGTTACAAAACTCAAACTCAACCTCGAAGGGTCTATTTTACTCCTATAATAAAGAGTCTGATAGAGGTCAGTTCTTGGGTTGATAATTCAGTGGCTTGATCCCCTGATCAGAGAACCAAATTCTTCCACATTTCTGCTAAGCCATCCTTGAAATGGTGACTACGTCCCCTAGTGGTCACAGATGGCTGCAGCCACTCCAGGAATCCTTCCAGACAAAAATTTTCTTCCTAAGGCGTCTCTTTTAATAGGTGGGAGTGGGGGGACCTTTCCCAGAACTTCCCTAGCAGATATTTTGTCTTGCTTCATTGGCTACAACTAAGTTCTACGTAAACCACTAAGAATCACTAACAAGGAGGATAACAACAGGACTTGGATCAATTAAATTTACCTAAGTTACATAGGATAGGGATGGGCAATAGAATGAAAGGCAGGACTCTGCCTCGTAGAAAAACGACAGAAATGACCATAAGTACCAATCATCAGTGCTTGCCTCAAGGTTTTAGTTATCCTAGAACAGTGAGTGATTGATGCAGAACTAAGGCTGCCCAGCTGAAACGATGAGTGAATTAGTCTGAGTCCAGCTCAGTTTCCACCATGCAAAAACCAAAGTAGAGAACATGGATACGTGATCAGAAGTCTAACATGTCAAATATTGAACACTGAATGTTAACATTTAACTCCAAATCAAGGACCTGCAAGCCATTAAAGCATCTAGGCTCTGGAGAATGAGATTGGGAAGAAATTGAGTAAGTCATTCAAATCCAGAAGACCATAAATTGCCTGTGTCCCATACTAGGAAAGCAACGTTTCTGAGAGATGCTGAGGAGCTGGCCATAGCCTGGCCTACATGGTTAGGTATTAGTGCTAGGCTGGCTGGAGATGGATTGCTGTGTATGTGGGGTGCCTCTGCTCTGTATATGCTGTGCCTGCCTTGGTGTTGGGACATCAAGCTTACCACTGCTGCATACATGATGCTCATGTCAGCAAGCTGACTGGTCAGGTCAGGATTTATCACTATGGGAAGAAAATTTGTCCAGCTTTCAGGAAGTCTCTTTAGGTTAGAGAGAGGGAGGAAGGATGGAGAGAGAATGGGTGGCAAGAGAAAAAAAAAAGAAAGAGGACAGATGAAGATAGGAAGGGAAAGGAGGAAAGTCAAGGGGAGGGGAGAGGAGAAGAGGGAAAGGGAAGGGAAGAGAGAGGAGGGGAAAGGAAAACAGAAATAATTGTTTTAAATAAATCTGACCACCTCATTCCTCCAATTAAAACTTTTTAACACCCTTGTGGTTAATACCAACAGTCATGTTTGCCCTTTTCCCATGCTGCAGAGCCCTGCGTTTTGTTCTGTTGACCACCTATATCTTAAATGACTCAGGCAATGCTGACTGAATTGATCCCATTCTCCTTGTTGGTGATGATTTCTGGTTTACTTGTGGCCCAATTCTAGTCCATGAGATAGGTCAGAAGGTCAGCCAAAGGCCTTAGCAGAGTTTAGCATGGCTTCCATTTCCTGCACACTTTAGGCTCTGACAGATTTTGTGGCTTCATCTTACACCCGTTATTCCCTCCATCTCTCTGTTCTGGTCCACTGAATTTTTTCCATTACTTCAAAGTGTCACAATCTCTTGATGCTGGAATTTGTTCTTATTCTAGTCTTGTTTTCCTCCTTCCCACACCTTTTTCTTTTTTCTTTAAATGTCACTTTTTCAAGAAGGTATTTCTTACCCCATTGGCTAGATCAGGTTTCCATAAGTATTTCCATTAGTACTTTTTTCTTCATTCATTAGGTTGTGCAAAAAAAAAAATTATGTTTTATGTTGTCAGTCAGATTACGAAATGTTGCCCACAGGACAATCAGCCATCAAAACAGCCACAGCCCTTGCACTTACCACGTTTTTGATGTCTCAATAAATTTCAGCTGGGACAGCTGTACCCAGAAAGCTCTGTCAGGGATCTGTCTGTCTTGTATTGCACTAGTTCCCAGCATTTATAATGGTATCTAACACGTAGTAGGTACTTAATAAAGAGTTGTTGAATGAGTGAATAAATAAGAAAAGTAGGGAACTAAGGATCCTTAGGCAACAAAAATATCTCTAACTGGACCTGGTGAGTAAAACATTTCTGCTGGGGAGATCAACTGTTCAATTACAGTTTGGAATTGAAGGGTTTTGGAGGACTTGGGACTTTCAGTGCTAAAATTAAGAAAGTCCAGAGGAAACCAAGACTAGTTGGTCACCCTCTATTTATGGCCCTGCAAACTAAAAGAGTTCCTCTGTCCTCACTTTCCACTCTTCCACCCATAACTAATCTTCTGGGAAGATATTTCCATTCTGCCTCTAAATGAATGGAAACGTTTCAGGCTCTGCCATTGTTTCCTAAAATGGTAGATCCTCAAGGCTGAGAGGTTATGTATTTTACCATCAGAATTTTAAACTCTGGATCCCTCATTTCTGGATAGAGTCAAAGCTACTGAAGCCTGTGTTCGGTCGTTTCTACTCATCATCTTCAAAATTTCTCATCCTTACAAAGGTCTCCCAAAATCAAAGCACTTTAGGGATGCCAAACTGAAAGGTTGAAAATAAGCCAGTGCATTCAACAAAGCATGAACCGTTGTGCTTCTTGGCTTCCTATTTCAGAGACACTTCCGAACAACTCTTCCACAGCCTCTATCAAGCAATGTTTCCCTTCTACATAAAAACCTTGAAAGAGAAGAGAAAAAAGCAAAAGTCTATCTTATATACAGGCACACATTTGAATCTCAGTGGTTTTTTTGCTCCAAGAACTGAAATTTACTCTTCACAGAGATGATGAAATTCTCTGAAAATGACCCAAAAGACATTTTTTGGGTCAGTCGGTTTTTGTTTGTTCCAAGGCATGGAGTAATGGTGTAAGGCTCTTAGCTCTGGCCAGAATTTCAATGTTCTAACTCCTTGCCCAGTGTTCTCACTCTTCCACATCACCACAATACAGCATCCTTGTGTGTATATGTCAATAAATTGTTTTCAAGTTTGATTTTTTAATTTCAGTATTTAAATTCAACATGTTTTCATGGTTCATGTTTCACCTAGAACCAGCCTACTCAAAGGGCAGGTGTTTATATTTTTATCGATGCTGACTGGTAGGACTTATATTAAGGGTTGTTGAGTTTTGACACATAGAAATAGGTGAGAAAACACACTCTTTGGCAAATTGTAAAGGTAAATCCTCCTCTCAAGGCATTTTTGTGTGTTCTTTCAAGACATACTGCCTGCTCATCACTGGAGCCTCCCCCCTTCAGTATTACTGGCATGGGCAATGGCAGGTCTCAGCTTTGCCACCCAGGCTGGAGTACAGTGGCGTGATCCCGGCTCACTGCAACTCTGCCTCCAAGGTTCAAGCGATTCTCCTGCCTTGGCCTCCTGAGTAGCTGGGATTACAGGCATGCACCACCACGCCCAGCTAATTTTTGTATTTTCAGTAGAGACAGGGTTTCATGACATTGGCCAGGCTGGTCATGAACTCCTGACTTCAAGTGATCCGCCCATCTCAGCCTCCCAAAGTGCTGGGATTAGAGACATGAGCCACTGTGCCCAGCCAGGTGTCAGCATTTATTTATTTATTTATTTATTTATTTATTTATTTATTTATTTTTTATGGAGGTACAATTTTCCATTCTGATTAGACCCTATTATTCTGAGGGCAAAAACTATGTTTTGTGCTCCTTTTGTATCACCTAGGGCACCTGGTACTATGTTGAGCATGTATTTATTTATTTATTTTATACTCTAAGTTCTGGGATACATGTGCAGAAAGCGCAGATTTGTTACCAAACATATGACAAAAAACCCTGCACATCTCAGCTTTTGAAAATCAAGTAGTCCATCCCTTTTGAAGTCATGTCAAGGGACCTAACATGACCCATCAGCTACTTCTCTCACAGTGGCCCACATCTGGTCTTCATGAAACAGTCAACACATCCTCTACTCTTACAGATTATCTCCTCTTCACTTCACTGTCTGAGCCTCTTTCTAGTCAAGTTTCTCACACAGTAGATTTCTGAAGTATGAGTCAGATACCTGTCCATTGTATGTCCCAAGCTCCAGGAGTCACAAATCAAGCTCTTTGAGTGTCCTATTCAAGTCCCTTCTTCTACATGATGGAAGAGCCCACTGTGGTGGCTTCTGTTGGAGCCTTGCTCACATCCCTTTCACCAGGTGGGTGCACTCATCTCCCAGTTGCTATGTTGGCCACCAACAACTCACAGCTGCCTTCTCAGGGAGGGCCTTTTGAGACAGCAGGACCCTCTCTCCTGGAAGGTTATGCCCCTCAGGCTACAGGCCAGCCAATGGCCAATGACTGACTGACATAGGGTCCAAAAGTCTGAAACCCTAGCTTCAAAGTGACACAATTCTGTGATGCAATTCATGCTCCAGAGCTCCCAGGGGAACCAAGCTAGACTGCTTTCCAGCTGAAAACCTCTCGTTGCTGGGCTCCTTCCCCTGCCCCCATCCTGCATCCTTCACTTCCCACCCGCCAAGAGCACCCTCTCAATAAGCCACTTGCACAAGGATCCCTGTGTCAGGCACTGTTTCTAGGGAATCCAACCTAAGACAAGGTGAGGCAGGAGAAACTCACAACACAACAATAGTTCTGTTCATAAACCTCTTCTAATTTTCATCTGGCACATCCACCCTTCTATGCCCTTCAGTGGCCAATAGGTGGTGAGCGGCAAGAGTATCCAAATGAATGTTTATCAACTCCTTTTTAAAAGTCTAGCATAGGTGGCCTTACTTTGGAATATGGGAATTGTTAGCATCTATTTGCTTGAGGCCAGGAGTGAAACAGTTCCCTTTGACTTCCTGATGTTATATGAGACGCATATAAAATTCTGAGCACATGACGGGAGTCTGCTGCATGATAGCTATTATTTTGGTCCTTTAAATAATGTCTTGAGAACTCATTGCATGCCATATGCTAGGCTCCGTGACAAACATTCTTATCGCATTCTGTCCTCACAGTGACTCTTCAGAGGGTCACAGTACTATTAATCCTCATTTTATTGATCCTCATTCATAAAGCTAAATTTCAGAAAACATTGAATGCCTGGGCCTCATTCCAAAGCTAGGTTTTTGCCGAATTTTTTATCAAATTCTCACTGTGCTCATTTCCCACCCTGAAACTACTCTCCCTTTTCCAGTTTGTTGCTCCTGCAACCTCAGTCAGCAGGGATTCAAGCTGCAGGTTCTAACTTCTTTCTTGCTGACAGTAAAGTCTTTTTTTTTTCTTCCTTGGCATTCAGATCTGCGTGAGTTCTGAAGAAGAGCAAGATGGCTTTATCAGAGTCCTCAGTGGAAAAAAGAAAGGCCTCATCCCCCTTGATGTCCTAGAAAACATCTGATTGCTGGCTCCTCCTCCGTTTGCAGTAGGCAAGCTCTGCTGTGATGCCTCTGCCTCATCTCACACTGCATCAACCCGGAGGAGCTGCCGCACTGACCCAGCCCCCCAGGAAACAGTGAGACAAGAATCAAGTATCTGAGACTGTGGAGTAACAGCCACAAAACAGAGGGCCCACTGCACAGCATATCCAGGCCTCCCCAGATGGGGACGAGGCTGAGAGAGTCAGCAGGCAGAGCCAGATGCCATGCTTGGCAGCAGCAGTAGGACTATAAACCATAGCTGTCCCCCAGGATCCCACTCCTTTCCTGTCTGTGTGGTGTAAGTTAACACACTGGGGTGTGCTCCAGTTCGCAGGGTAGCCCAGTGCAAGATTCAGATCCATGTAGCCAAGTATTATTCTGGTTCCAGACCTATGTCACCAGTACTGGTCAGTCAGTGTCATCACATTTCAGGCCCCAAGCAATCTCTGTGCAAAGCATCAGAAAGGCCTGCTTCCCAGCCCCCAGCATTCCAGTGCTCCCCAGGCTCCCTCTCTTTGTGATTGTGCTGTCCAGAGTGTCCAGCTTGTTCTTTCTTTCTCTTCAGTCCTCTGAGTACATCTAGTGGTATGCATTAGATGTGAGGGCTATGTTGACATGGCATCACCTCCAAAGACCTGACCTGCCTAAAGACTGATGACAAGCCATCCTTCCTGTTGTTCTAGGTACTGGCCTGGATAACAGAGCAGGACACAAGACATAGATACAGTGGGGAGGAGAAGTGGGGAAAGGTGGGGCAGAGAGTTCTTACTTATTGAAGATTATAAAGCCCTTTGAGTTATGAAATCCCAGCTTGAGGGCGATGGACCTAGGGAAGAGACTATAACAAAAAGTCTACACTTTCATTTTACATCCTCTCTATTGGAGGCAGCATTTTTCCTTTATGCTGTCCTATAGGACTCCACTTTGGAGGCTGAACCTACTTTGCGGGAACTAGGAACATGAAGGGGAATCAACAACAGCATCTTAGAAAAAATGTAGCCAAATTGGAATCCATTCTTCTTTAGGGCAGTATGTTATACCCTAGCAGATGTAAAATGGAAAATAATCCTAATGCTTCATCCTTCTGAAAGTAGAGGAACTAGGGGCCCAAGTAGCATCATCTAGGGGAATCTCTATTACTCTGTACTTGTACTAATGTTTACAAGAATGCAATATACTGTGATGCCTTCCTACTCAAGCCTGCTAGCACTCAAACTTGCATCCTATTAGTCATTAATATGGTTAAACTTCAATTCACAAATCACCTTGGAATCAATGTCAGTTTGATTTATTTTGTTACAGAGCAATAAAATCATTAGAACAATGGTTTTTAAAAGATTTAAGTGGATGCATCCTATGCATGTAAGCATTATTTCCCAAACCAAAGCGTCATTAGTCTCCATTTATTTATTTTGTTCCTACTCAGTGTGAAGTTGGGAACTGAGAGGGGATGGCTGCTGGTTTCACAGAAGTTTGGATGCCTTACTCTTATCTTAAAGCCAGCATCCAGAATTTCCTCCCTCTCTGATGCCACATGCAAAACCAGGTATACAATGGCAAGATGGATTCTTTGAGAGCCAGGGTAGATCATATGACTGCCTTTCTGTAAAATTGGATGCCTAGTACAAATGCTCTTTGCCTCTAATTCAGTATTCCATTTAATAAAAACAATACAGTGGAAAGGAGCATCAGAAACATGTGTCTTGATCTCTTCTTTCTGTTGTGATACCCACTGACTTTTTGGCAAAATGATGTCATATCATATCCATGTTTAATTAAGATGAATCTTAAAAATCAGTTTGCCTTTTACAGTTGAATAGAAAGAAGATGTGGGCCGGGCGCGGTGGCTCAAGCCTGTAATCCCAGCACTTTGGGAGGCCGAGATGGGCGGATCACGAGGTCAGGAGATCGAGACCATGCTGGCTGACATGGTGAAACCCCGTCTCTACTAAAAAATACAAAAAATTAGCCGGGCGAGGTGGCGGGCACCTGTAGTCCCAGCTACTCGGGAGGGTGAGGCAGGAGAATGGCGTAAACCTGGGAGGCGGAGCTTGCAGTGAGCTGAGATCCGGCCACTGCACTCCAGCCTGGGCGACAGAGCGAGACTCCATCTCAAAAAAAAAAAAAAAAAAAGAAAGAAAGAAAGAAGATGTGGTATCTAGCCTCCAAGGTAGTCTCCCAAAGATCCTACCTCCTCATATTCTTTCCTTTGTGTAGTCCCTTCCCACACTGAATCAGGTCTGATCTTATGTGGCCAATAGAATACAGCAGAAGTAGTACTACAAAGCTGCCTTACTCTATTTTCTGTTTCTGTAACAGAATATCTAAGATTGGTTAATTTATCAAGAAAAGAGATTTATTTAGCTGACAATTCTAGAGGCTAGGAAGTCCAAGAAGCATAGTGCTGGCATTTACTTGGCTTCTGACGATGGCCATATGCTGTATCATAGTATGGCAGAGAAGCAGAATAGAAAGCAGGCATATAGAGAGAGACCAAACACAAGGAGCAGCTTTGATTTTTAACAACTCACTCTTGAAATAACAAACCCAGTCCCAAGAGAGCAAGAACTCACTCACACCCGTGGGATAGCATTATCTATTCATGACGGATTCTCCCCATGACCCAAACACCTCCCATTCAGCCCCACCTCCCAATATAGCCACAATGGCAATCAAATTTCAACATGAGTTTCGGAGGGGACAAACCATATTCAAAACATAGTAATGACCCCATTACTATGATTGCATCTGAGGTTAACTTTTAAAAGCAACTTTAGCCTTGATCTCTTGGAACATTCTCTGTTGGAACCTTCAGATACCATAAGAATTTCAACTACCCTGAGGCCACCATGCAGGAAAGACCCAGTGGAAAGACTACATATTTTATCACCGGAGGTGGCAGACATCACAGAGCAGAGATGAGTCATCCCTGCTGAGCCCTGCCCAAGTTACAGATTTATAAGCAAGATAACTACGTGGGGACTTTTTAAGTCACTAAGTTTTGGAGTGATTTGTTATACAGAAACAGATAACAGAAGCAGGGGTTTTGTAATTTGAGTCAAATTACAAAATTTGAGTTTGTTAGAAGAGAAAAATGCTCTCTCTGCACAATGAGGCCCAGAAGTGTTGCAAACATCAAGTGCTAGCAGGCAATTACCCCTCCAAATACAAGATATCTAGTATTCCCTAAAGATCTGGAGTCATCCAGACATAAGGGAAAAAGCAAGATGTTTCTCATAATATAGATTTTCATGAATGCTTACATAAACACAGATTTTAGGAGCCACAACTTTTCTTCTCCTGCCTGTCTGCAGAAATTACAAGCACAAGGATAGCTATGGCCTGCCAAAGTCTTAAAGGTTTGCAAGACTCAGAAAATGGCTAAAAGAAGAACCACAGTTTTTGAGTGAAGAAGAGATGAAGACCTCAGGAGATACTCTGGTGAGGAGACAGGGAAGGAGGGGAAGTGTCCATATGAAGAATAAAAAGGGAAACTGAGGGATATGCTTTGTAGTGTACGAAAACAGCCTTGTACCCCCTTACCTCCTGCCCTTGCCTACAGCCAAGGGATGGTACATACCTAGCTGCACCAGGGAAGATATGCCCTATACTTCATCACCAGTGCTGTAAGATTTTACTTCTATTATAGTAAATTTGAAATGAAGAACTGAGTGAGACTTCCTCAGGGCTCCAGAAAGTGGAGAATAGAACTCCCTTTACCTCCCATCACTAGGAGACATCTACAGCACCTTTCACGTGGGCAGCAGGGCTACAAAGAGAGTCCATGTGTAGATATCCAGATGGCTAGATTTCACAGACAGTTAGAAGTCCAGATGGCTAGATTTCACAGATGGTTGATTTCACAGACCACTTTTCCTTCCTAACTACACAACACACACCACCACCACCATGACCACCCATACACACATTCTCATTCACTCCCATTAAGAGGAAGAGTCCAGCATTTGGGTTGCATATTTAGAGTAGGTAGTGGAGTAGAACATGGTAGGATCTATTAGAGTTAGTCTTCTTTGCTGCTAAAGAGAGAAAAATAAAACCAGTGGGAAGATCACAACACCTTGGTGTCAAGTACTGTTAAAAGGCAAAAGAGCCAGTTGTCCAGGAAACTGGCTACTCCAAGGAGGAGAGAGCCAAGAAGGAAGTCTACTGGCCAGCCTCAGCCTACAGCCAGGTCCAGTCAGAGATGCAGCTGTGAAAAAGTGGTGTGTGGGAGAAAAAAGCTGAGATTTAAATAAAGTGAACCTGACTTCTTTACTCAGGACTTCTCAGAACTTTTAATTTGCTAATTCTCACGGTAAATCTCCAAAAAGGAAATTTAAAACTGTGGATCACCTATTAGCCTCTCCTAAAATAACATTCCAAGGAACATAGTTTGGGAAATTCTGCAGTAAAGAATTCTCATATCAGATCACCCAAAAGCCCCTATGCTTCTACTATCCCCTGTCTTCCTACATCTCACTGAAATACTTACAAAGAGCAAAAGCACACAATCATAATGATAAGAATGGAGACGATCTACTCTGGGATCTGAGTTGGTAGGAGAATAAACTAAAGTGGGAACCTGTATACTCCAAGAGTGAAAAACTCCAGAGAAAGTAGCTTTATCACACTGATAGCTGTAGCAAATATCAGCAGGGAGTAGGCTGTATAAATCTGGGAATAAAAGAAAATTCATCATTGCCCAAAATAGCATCCCCAGGAAACTGAGTGAGCAGGTGTGCTCCACAGATTTATCACAAAACAGAAACTCTTAAAAATAACTCGGATAGAGCCAGGCACGGTGGCTCAGGCTTGTAATTCCAGCACTTTGGGAGGCCGAGATGGGCGGATCACGAGGTCAGGAGATTGGGACCATCCTGGCTAACACGGTGAAACCCCGTCTCTACTAAAAATGCAAAAAACTAGCCGGGCAAGGCGGCGGGCGCCTGTAGTCCCAGCTACTCGGGAGGCTGAAGCAGGAGAATGGCGTGAACCCGGGAGGCGGAGCTTGCAGTGAGCCGAGATCACGCCACTGCACTCCAGCCTGGGCGACTGAGCCGAGACTACGTCTCAAAAAAAATAAAAAACTCGGACAGAAAATTAAAACTAGTTTAATGACATCTTGTAACTATCTCCTAGGTTTTACTAAGTTGCCACTCTGTTGTGTGTTTCATACCACACCTGGTATTTTGACCCTTAGAACATGTTTTTTGTTAGATTCCAATGAGAAGTTTTAAATAGTCTTTAATCTTCCTGTGGATAATACAAATTTATCAATACTTTGAAATTTTAACAAGATAATAGCCATTTATTTTAACAGTCCCCTTTTGCAAATGAAAAGATGGCAGGGTTTTTTATCAGCTCATTGTCAAGCTTACACAAATATTGAACATCCTCCGTGTCTTCATGGAAGTCAGGACATACTAAAGTCCTGGAAACACCCCCAGGAAAAATACAAGACCTGTTTCCAAGATCGTGGATCATCTTTCGAATTCCTCCCCTGGCATTATTTACTCAGGTTTTCAAGTTATTGCCTGAATCCATCTTTTTCTATACATGGTAAAATTTTTCTTTGTCTATCTTTGTTTTTATCAGCTGTTTGAAAATTATGTGCTTAGTTTATTTACTTTTACTCTTTATTTGGGTAATAAAAATCATCCAAGGTTATAAATTTTCCTCTGAGTTCAGCTTTGACCACATTAGTAGCTGATTCTATTTTCATTCACTTATAAATTATCTTTAGTTACAGTTTTTATTTTTTATTTGATTTTTAGTGTGTGTTAATTAAACCATTGTACACTATAGTTAGAAAATATGGTACATATGATTTCTGCTTTGAAGACTTAATTGGCATGTTGTTTTGTGCTCTATTATTCATCTTTATAAATGTTCAGTGGATGCTGGGGGAAAAGTCATGTCTTTAGTATACAGAGTTCAACATGTATCTGTTACAAACAAATCCTTTAAGCATCCACATCTTTTTTTTTTTTTTTTTTTTTTTCTCTCTTTTGAAACAGAGTTTCACTCTGTCACCTAGGCTGGAGTGCAATGGTGTGATCTCATCTCACTGCAACCTCTGCCTCCCGGGTTCAAGCAATTCTCCGCCTCAGCCTCCTGAGTAATTGGAATTACAGACGCCTGCCACCACACCTGGCTAACTTTTTTTAGTAGAGACAGGGTTTCACCCTGTTAGTCAGGCTGGTCTTGAACACCTGACCTCAAGTGATCCACCCGCCTCAGCCTCCCAAAGTGCTGGGATTACAGGTGTGAGCCACTGCACCCTGCCTAAATATCTATATTCTTATTTATTTTTACTCATGTGCTCCATCAAAGACAAGGACAAGCAACAGTGTGGTTGAAATAAAAGATATTCTACAAGGACCTCCAATCACTTCCTTAGAGCCAGCCGTGGAGGGAGGAAATAGCAGCCAGTTCTTTCTGCCGCAGTCTCCCTTTCTATAATAAACGTAGGATGAATCACTCAGGTCATTTCCTAAGTAAACATTCTCTTTAAGTGCCCGGAGCAAACTGTAAAGGAACCACTTCTAAATGAAGATGTTCCAAAGATATTATTAGAAAACTTCAATTTCAAATGCAGAGTATTTGGGTCATGGAATCTTGACAGAAAGATAAATTACAATGAAACCCACAGTCACTGTTGAAAAACTGTTAAGGGTTTTTCTGATAAACTCAAAGAAACTTACAAGTTCCTAATTTTAAGGCAGTGGAGTCCTTTTCTTTCCTTCATGTTAGGCGTATAAGAAATGAAATACTGAAATATATCTTCTACTGGAGTGGTATTCCTAGAAGCACATAAAAAGTGCATAACATGGGTTTGGGATAATCAATCTTATCCTGATATAAATACTTGCTGCATGGTAAGAATTCATTTATTCCTGACAATAATCCTGACAGCTGAGTCTTATTGTCTCCATTTTTCAGATGGAGAAACTGAGACTCATAAATGTTAGATCACTTGCCCAAGGTAACACAACTGGTAAAAGTTGGAATGAGGTTTTGCACCTAAAACAGCATACCTAGTGCTCCTAAGTGGCTGGCTAGTGAGAGCATTTGGTTGCAAAATTAAATGTTGGAGTTGCAGAATAACACACAGGCAATAATTATTATTGGTGTCATGCCTTACTATATAGTTTATTGTAATTATTTCTTTGATGATAATAATAGTTTCAAGTTAAGGATTTATAGGTGATTATAGCAAAAAGCATACAATGATATAGAGGTGGTGCCAGAAGAACTTATGACTTTCCAAGGATCCATGAGCCACACCCTCAGCCTTGCAGACTGAGGAATCTGACGTGTTGGTGCATGGAGGAGAACTTCACTTCTCAGAGTAGGACTTCCATTTACCAACCTCAAAAAGTCACATAAGCCCAAAAATAATAATTTATGAGCTCACATTGAAAATAATATAGTCATTATGTTGAGGGACAAACTTTACTGGCATATCTATCCTACTTGGTCTCCCTGAGGGCAACTGCATTAAATCTCTCCTGTACTTGGAAGGGCACCAAATGACTATGGAGGTTAGAGATGTGTTTGGTAGCATCCAACTCACATAACCTGAAAGAGCCACATGCACAATAAGATTGATCTTGACAGTGGTACCCACCATATTGGATAGTTGTTGGATAAGATTTCCTCTCTTCATCCAGTGCTTCAAATGGCCAGTGCTCACTTTTGCATTAGTGATCTCACTTTGTCTATGTTTTCATAGTATAGAAATATGTCCCCTTCTCAGAGGCACATTTCTTACTTTCAGGTAAGTCTTGCCCTAACCAGGGAGTGCCTGTTTTCAAAAAGAGTTTTAATCTCTCCAATTTTATCTAGAGTGTGCTTAACTTTCTGAAATTTCAACTTTCAAAAAGCAAGTATGCCCTTATTTCCAAGTTCTCAAAGACTGAGTCTTTGGATGGGGTTCGTATCACAGCTCCAAGGCATGCCACCTACAAGACTGATAAGGGTGACAATCACATAATGAACTGATTAAATATATTCATACCTAAGAGTATCTAAATTTGGGTATGGTGAATCACAAGCTGCTGGTTTCAAGACACGGAGTTTTCTTTGGTCATGACAATGTATTATGGTTTGAATGTGTCTTCCAAAGTTCAAATGTTGGAAACTTGATCCCCAATGCAGTAGTGTTGGGAGGTGGGGCCTAATAGGAAGTGTTTGGGTCATGGGGTCACTGCCTTCATGAATGGGTTAATGTCTTTATCTTGGAAGTGGATTCATTCTCTCTTGTGCCCTCTCTTTGCCCTTCTGCCTTTCACCATGGGATGATGCAGCAAGGTCTTCACAAGATGCTAACACCTCAATATTTGGACTTTCCAGCCTCCAGGATTGTGAGCCAATAAATTTCTGTTTATTATAAATTATCCAGTCTGTGATATTCTGTTATAGCAACACAAAATGAACTAAGACACAATGGTTGTTCTTTTTGCGGTATATCAACAGGTATTTGTTATAGTTTACTGGGAAAGATGGTAATCAAACAAGTAATACTAAAAATGTGTGATTAGTGCTACAATAGAGAAAGTACAGTGAACCATAAGAGCATGCTGGGACTTTACTGGTTTCATTAGGCGTAGGACCTACAAAGCTCAAAGCTCTCATGCTAAAAATGTTCTCACTTTCCAAAAAGGCAATTTTATATTGGAAGTATGGTAAGGCAGCCTTCTTTCCGCTCTTTCTCATATAATTTCCCAATACCTGAAGCACTTTAGTTTCACTAGAACTTACGGATGATGAGGGAGGGTATTTTGTGGAGATTGGGCAGAGTTAGATTTTGTGGACTAAAGGTTTTTTTGTGGGTTTTTTTTTTAACTTTTTAGCACAAATGTTTCCAATTGTGTGGGCCCTTCATGTTGGAGTGTTGACTATTTGAGCAATATTAGCAGTATTAGTAGAAGATTGGGTGAGGGATAGAGAGGCTGGTGAGGAAGAGGGGATGGGGTTAGGTGGAGGCATGATGGTGGCCATAGGAGAAACAGGCTGCTGACTTATGCAACATATCATTCCAAAGAGGGTTTAGGTTCATATCTCATCTCTAGAGAAATGTCCTAAAAAGAATAATCCATCCAGGTAAGTCCCCATCCTTCCCACATCTGTCCCGATGTTTAGGACCCCAGAAGAAAATTATTTACAGAATAATAAGGGTTAAAGCATCATCAAAATGGAAACAAATATATAGGCTTCTTCACAACTAAAGGAACCAGATTTTTTTTTAAATCACAAGCATCTTGTGATTTGGGCCAAATTCCTGTCATTCATGATGGATCTCACAAGAGCCTTCGTAGTATAGAGAGATCCCAAACATGAAACTGCTCACCCCTAATGCTGCCAAAGTTGCTTTTCTCCCTTTCAATCACAGGCAGCTGGGGGGTGGGGGGGAGAGTCGAAACATTAAATACTAAGAAATTAGTTTACATCTTTTGCAGATGTGATATTAAAAACATAAAATTCAATGCAATGAAGCAGTGCAGGGCAAATCATATTGATCTAGTGCTGGGAATAAATCTGTGAGCTTTCAGGACCAAGAAACATCTACTGCACTCACAAGAGAATCAGCCATCTGAGAAGTATCACATACTCTGCAGAAAAAGAGTGGAACAAGGAGGTTAGGCCGGGCATGATGGCATGCACCTATAGTCCTAGCCACTTCGGAGGCTGAGGCAGGAGGGTCACTTGAGCCCAGGAGTTTGAGGCTGCAATGAGTTACGATTGGTCCACTGCATTCCAGCCTAGACAACATAATGAGACTTTGCCTCTAAAGTAAAATAAAAAGAATGGGACAATGAGGGTCTATGGACTCAGCCAAGAGGGCAGTAGCAGGACTCAGATGAGGTTCCAGATACAGCAAGCTGTCGGATGGGGATGGGGCAGCACCAGGCAATGAAGAATGACCAACAGTGTAGCAAGACTGAGCAGGTTGTACTCAGCTCTGTGTCTACTGAAGGAAGAAATACTTAAAGAGCCCTTGGTTTGAAGTGTGAGACCCTCAACACACCAGCTGAAATAACAGAAGATTGATGCTAACGTGACTTCTAGAAAGGGTAGTTGCTGTTACCTGCAGGGCTTTGGTTTTGCTGAGGAGCCTGCAAGCTGGACCACAGCTGAACTTTCTTGAACCCTTGAAGAAAGCCCCCATACCCCTAGTCCAATGAGACTCATTAAGGACCTCTGATCTCCATAGTTCTAAGATAATACACTTGGATTGTTTAAGCCACTAAGTTTATAGTCATTTGTTACAGCACCAATAGGAAACATGCAGCATTGCACTGCCACTTGGAAAGGTGGAGAGATAACAAGAGAAATTTAACTGAACCCCATTGGTATGCCTAAAGAATACTGAGTTCCCAAAACTCAGAAAAAGCCAACTAAGGAGAATGGGAAAAATCCAATAGCATGGTGCTAATGTGTAACCAGTATAGGAAAGTTATTATATCCTTTGCCAAGCTAGCCTCTGAGGATGAGAAAAGTGGGGAAAGATTCCTCAGTTTGGCCACTAGGATTATATCCAAGGGCACACTGTCCCTGCCACCTTGGGGCCTACATTGAGGATGCTACTGCAGTGCATGTTCTAATTAGAAGGCAAGGAATTCCAGAATGTGTGTATACACACATACATGCACACATGCATACATGCACACACACACACATACACACACACACACACTCAGATGGAATTTATACTGCACTCCGGTAAAGATTTAAGCAGTTATTTCTTCTTTGAGCCAGTTGATTGATTTCCAAGCCAGTCTCTCCCTGTTTTTTACACAAGAAGCAGTCTCAGTGCTTAGGCCTCTCTTTTCTTGCATCTCTCTTTAACCCTTTCCTCCTCCACTGTCCCCACCACCACCACCATCCAGAGACTACCACACTCAGAAATATTCCATCTCCTTGAGGAAATGGTACCTTTCTTATATCTTGTAAATTTCGTAGCCTCCAGAGAAGAATGTTAAAAATCTGTTTTCCTCCTTCCAGTTTTTATTTTTCTCAGCAGGGAAGGGTGCATTTTGGTCGCAGTGACCTCTGGCTTTGTGTGACCTGGGAAACAAAACAGAATCAAAGATAAGCTCTGGTCTGATGATAAGGAGATAATGAGATATGAGCATTTCCACCTTAGCCTGCAATTTATTTCTCAAATACATTCTATATGTATGTCTCAACACAGATCAATCATTACCAGCAATGAGTAACTGATAAAGCATGAGAGAAAGAGGTATGTAAGCAAGAGAAGATTCTGGGAAACAAGAATATAACATGCTTGGGGTGATACAGGCAGGTGAAGGAACCCAAGAAGAGGTTTATGGGGCATCATGAAGTATAGGTGAAAATGACATTCAGTAAGGGTTCTAACTGGTGTTGGGGTGAAGACAGACTTGGTATTGGGAGAGCTGAAACAGAAGGGAAGACACGTTAAGAGCAAAAGAAGAGCAGGCTAGCAACGAGGGAGGCCGTGACTGAGTGGCAGTCTGCAGCCATATAGGGCAACAACAAGAGACCCATGGCAGGACAGCAAGGTCAGGCAGCCTGTTTGGCAGCAACCTGCTGGCACCGTGTGCTCACAGCTCCTCCACCATTGCAATGCCTTTTTTGGTGGTGGTTCTTCCCCAGAGCCAACCTTAAAGCCAGAATCATCCTCCTAAAGTATCGTTTTGATCCTGTTGCCACCCTGTTAAAAACCCTCCAAGGGCTTCCCCAGGGATACAGAAGCAAGTTCAGCCTCTACAGTGGAGGTTTCTTCAGAGGCCTCAGACCAAACTCAGCTCTTCTGAAACTGCATAGCCCTGCCCTGAATTTCTCAAGCGGCGTCTATCACTTCCTGTTTGACTAGTGATCATTTTAAAAATTGATTTCAGTGAATGGACTTTTTGAAGGCAGAATGCTAGGCTTGATTGCCTTGCAGATGGTAGTCAAGGGAAACTATCTCTGTGATCATTTCAGAATGCCATGGAGTATTGACATCATCAGAAAAATCACTGTTACCAGCACACTCTCTCGCCTCTTACGTATCCAGGTCACGGTACTAGATGACCATGACTTTTGTCTATAGGAGGTTAGATCAGTCAACAAAGCCCACTAAGATAGAGATTAAATCCAAGATCTGAACTAGAGATTTGATTATATTCTATTCCTTGGCAAGAAACTCCAGCTTCAGCCCCAGTCACAAGGTGTGGGTGTGATGTTGCAAATCCACGGCCACCTCCACAAAAGCAACTTAAAGAACACTCGCTGACAGGCTGCTCCACAAGGTCCCCTTGTGCATCCACCCCTCCAATCTCTAGTGCTCTTAGAGACAGCTCAGCTCAGGTGGGGATTGGGGGAAAAGGATAGGAATTATTTGCATGTTATGATTTTTAAGTCTCAAATTACAAGTAATCTTAAAAGTAAAGAGCACTGAGTAAAACTGTCTCTTAGATTAACTGTAGGACTTGTGAGCACCCAGAAGGAAGAACTGCAAACTGTTTCTGAGCTGCACTAGCTCAAGCTGGAAGCAAAATTCAGTCTCCTCACCATTGTTTATGAGAAATCCACTCCCATAAATCATGTGTTGAGTTTAGTAGACTCAACCTGATGATATCAACAAAGAGTCTCAGAAGGAGTCCTGGCACTTGGTATTTCACTATCTCCCTGCCCTTCTTTCCTGATCCCTTTTGATTCCTCCCACCTTGCTCCCAGGAGCTCCAAATTCCTCTCACTCTTTTAAACAGTGTGTTTCTCTCCAGCTCCTTCCTTCCCTTTGCACAACCAAACACACTAAAGTGCTCAACAGGACTAGAAATCTCCCTTTTAACAAGACTTACTATCTGCAGAAGAACTTAGATTACAGTTAAAATTATACAAATACCATGTTTAATTACCAAGGAAAGCCTCCACTTAAAACAGTGACCTAGAGGAGCTCCAAGGGTTTCTCCCCTCCAGACCCTTTCCCTGGTTCCTGCCCGAGAGGACACATCTCCACGCCAAGCATCTCACTAAACTTCTTTATACACTATCAATCTGTGCGACATGGCAAGGCAACTGGGATTGTCTTTCTCTGTATTCATGTCATGTTTCTGACACCTACTTCTGAAAGTTTCACTATTTCAACTGAGCTGACTCTCTGCTCATGTGAATACAACGTGTGCTTATTTATTTATGCCTTTCCTTCATGCTGAACACAAAATGATTTTTATTGGGCTTATGGTTTGAGATTTGGATAATTAAAGCAAACATATTTCTTTTGGAAAGTCACTTTTCCAACATACCACATACAAGAAACAATGAAGGATTCTTAGTGATGGTTCACTCTTGGAAAAATAGAAATCATAGCCCACACCAAACAGCAGAAACAGAATGACCCAAAATGCCATGACTTTACTGCAGTAGTTTTCTAATAATACTTCTGCTTTCTCTTAAATATTCGCCTTCTTCAGTTACCTAGAGCTTCCCAGCACTGAATGCATTTGGCCTTCCCGTCACATGAATAGAGTTGTTATTTGTTTCCCGCTTACACAACCGTTCTTTGAAGGAGCCTAATCTGTTTCCTAAGTGCACAAGAACAGTAACAACATTACTTGCTCTTGTATAAGTTTAGATATATTATAAATGTAATTATGTGCTCTAAAATATAATGGCTATAGTCTTTACAAGTTTATTTTATATTTATTTTATTTATATTACCACTGCATCACAAGAAAGGACATAAATAGTAAACCTTAAATAATAGAGCTGTTAAGCTAGAAAGCAACTATTAGCGTTTGATAAGATTGTGAGATGAGCATAGTTTTTTGTTTTTTTTTTTAATACAAGCAACCTAATTTAGTTCCTTACTGGCTGGTGGCCTTGGACAAATTATTTAACTTTTCTGATCCTCAGAGATAATCATATCCACCCGAAAAGATGTTGAGCGAATTAAAGGAAATATTTATGTGAAAGGGTATATTGCAGTGGCACAGAGAAGGGTCACTTTTCTTGTTTTACTATTTTTGTCCCCCAAGAGTGGTACTATCCTAGTAAGAGGCAGTTGCACTGTAGTAATTTTTTTAATATAAAAATTCTTACTGCACAAATAAGTAGTTTTTTAATAGTGACTTAGTCTCATGTGGTAAATATTTTCAGAGTATCTTTTGTTCAGTATGTGAATAGTTGATAGTTAATAAACCAGCATAGTACATGCTGGTCACTCCGATTCCCCCACTTAACTTGCCTGAGCACAGTGCAAAGCAGGGTCAACCAATGATTGAGCCATGCCTCTGCTGACTGACTGCCATGTCCTTCAAGAGCTATGGGCAAAATTCTTTATGCTTATATGGTCCCTATGTCTGAAACACTCAAAGCATTTTTCCAGAGGTTAAACTGGGGCTTTCATACGACCTGGTTAATAAATGTCAAGTCTTCAGTGTGAAGCCTCAGAATGTCCTTTTGAGGAAGGTGGCTGACAACCTTATCTTCCATACAAACAAACTGAGGCATGGAGAAGATAAATCAGAGGACTTGTTATGGATTCTTCATTCCTTATGTGTACACTTGTAGTTTATCTACGAAGACCAGTGTTTCACGGGGGTGCACAGAAAGCCAGCAGGAATCCCCAGAGATCATGGCTGTGGTTTCTTGGAGAAGACAGCCCACCATTCTAATGTGGTTGAGAGGATTACGGTACTGGGGTCAAGGGGTGCTGAGGCAGGGTCTGTCTGAACTGGGTAAACAGTCTGAGTCAGTGAGGTTAGGAAAAGCAGGTAAGCTGGAACTCCAAAGGCGTGCAGTGTGATACCTCTCATAGGAAACAAAAAGTTCCCGTTTTGGACCAAGTTTCCATGGCTACAGTAAACCTCTTCTCAGGAGGAAAGAACAGCTCCAGCAGGGCCTAAGAAGAAGGGCCTTTGTGCATGGAGAGGACTGGAGTGCTCTGATCAGCAGCTGTGAGAGGACAGAGCTCCAACCTGCCAGCTTGAAACACTGGCAGTAACCGTGACAGGAAGAAGCAGAAAGACTTCCAACTCATGGCAACCACCTCCACCACAAACACAGTGGGTCTTGGGGACCATCACCCTCCTTTACACCTTGACAACACAGCGAAGCTCAAAACACTTTTCCCAGAATTCCCATCCCCGAATGATTCCATGTCAGTGAAGGTCACAAGATAAATACTGCATGAGATTTAAAAAGCAGAAATGAAGCCACAGCCATGTTTTTGATGCTCTGAAGGTCAATAGGAGGCACGAGGCACTTTGGCAGTTCACTCACATTGTCACTGGCTGTTCTTCCAATTCCTGCTTTATCTTCTCCTTCAGCTTCTTCACACACGTACACAGCACCTTACTGAGGGGTGCAGCTGCTCCTGCATGTTAGTCATGGCATCGAGTTTGCTGGTGGGAAGAGACAGACTTGAGTTCCAATTCTTCCTCATGGGGTCCAGCTTGTCTTTGCTTTTGCTCACATCCACCTTTCTTATCTAGCTGCCGGCCTGGGTACCCTCATGCTACTTTAGGCCCAACACTAGATGAAGAGATACACAGTCTGGCATAGGCTCCTCCCCCAGGTCGCTACAAAATCACATCCTTATAATAAATTTTGTTTTCTTTATTACTTAGAGTAGTCTTACTTTTCTGATGGAACTCCAAGTGATACACATGTACTGTCTTATTTAATCCTCACAACAGTCCTAGAAGGCAGGCACTATCATTATCCTCGTTTTACAGGTGAAGAACTTGAGAAACAAGAAGATTATTCTATATCAATTAGCTGGTATGTGGTGATGCTGGGATTTACACCCAGGCAGTCAGATTCCAGAGCCTGAGTTTTGGCTTTTTGCTGATTTCTTCCTTAATTCCATGAAGTCTAGCTTCTGTTCTCACCAGTTTTGTTAAGAAAAGAATGCTCTTAATACTTTAAAAAATTATTCTCAGAAAACTTTCTTCCATTCTTCTTCTAGACCTCCCTAAACCCCCTGATATGTTTCCTTATTCCTTTCCTTTAGCTGTGCTGAAGTTTCTTTTCTGTTTTATTTCCCAGCTTTTCTGCTTTCCATTGTCTGCCATGCACACATGCACACATACATGCATACATGTACACACATACATACACACATGCACACACAGGTTTGACCATGCCATTCTAGCTCCAAATTGCATGCTTATTCTTTAGACCACACTGTCTGCCCGACAGTGATTCATCATCAGTCTCCTTTGCTAACCCAGATCTCTGCCATCTCCCACTGGGGGCTGCCAGGGCTCTATGCCTGCTACCCTTTAATAGTACAATAAAAGTGATCAAACTGATCAAGTGTAAAGCACACAGAAGAACACAGGCCAGATGGGAAAGAAATAGGACAAGGGAGGGAAGCTGAGGAAACAAGCCAAAGTACGGTTAACTGAGGAGCAAGGCAGAACCCAGTGAAAGCTTATAAGGCAGAAATAAACTCCCACAGGGGGAAAAATGCTTTTGTGACTTTTATACAGAGAGAAGAGAAAGGGCCTGGTCATAAAATAGAGAGATAAGAGAGGAAAAAAATATGGATTTTCTAGAGAAGAGGAACCAGAGGACCAGAGCTGAATTATTCGTGGAGTCAACTGAGCAGAAAAAACTGTTCCAATGCAAAGCTAATCAGCAGACATAGGACCAAGAGAGAAGTCCTTATACTTCCTGAAACCAGGATCTGAGGCTGAGGGCAGCCAGAAGCCCAAGAGATAGACCTAGTGTCAGGATCTGCAAACTCAAGAGAATTGGCCAGCCAAGAAGGAACTGTTATGTTTTTTGAAATGTTTCTAAATTAAGAAGCAAGAATTGTGTGTATGAATGACCTTACACTCCTGACTTCTCCCCTCGCAGAGCACAGTCCAGGATGACTGACCCAAGGATCTGCCTTTTATTAGAGAATCTCCTGAGAATGAGAAACTACAATTTTCCAAGAATGAGACAGTGTGTTGTCCCTATTTTTCCACATACATACTAACATGAGAATCAGGAACACCAAGAAGTAAAATAAAACTCAAACCAGATCCAGAAATAAAATTTGGCATTTTGAACTCAGTAAATTTGGTAAACCTTTGCAGAGGAAAACTTAGCTGACAAACACATGAAGGAATCCAAAAAAAGAGACAAGAGTTTTAAAAATGAGACTTGAAGGCCTTTTACCTGGTGGTCTTGGGCCCAGGAATTAATTATATTTCTGAATCTCATAATTAGAAAAATGCTAAACTGAGAAACAGCTTTTTACCTAAAGTTTAACTAAGTGCTACTTATAATAGCATAAAATTAGAAACAGTCTATATATGGGGCAAAAGGGAATGGTTCTATAGTAACATAAATAATCTGTGCAATACATCTCTACTATGGATATAATAGAAGCATTTCTTTAAAATGAAGCGTGTGTGTCTGTGTGTGTAGAGACAGAGAGGCAGTGACAGAGAACAATAGAAATATTGATAAGTGAAAAGAGAAAGTTGTTCAATGTTATGTAGAGCATGCACTCATTTTGGTGAGTCTCCCTGTGGGGGTTCTTTATCTGTGATTACATGTGTAGATGCCTAGGAAAAGTCTGAAAAGAAATACTGCAAACCCTAGCAGTGGCGACCTCTGGGAGTAGGGAGAATGGAACAGGAAAGCCAGGGCATTTGTTTTCTTCTTTTTTATTCTTTCAAATTGCTTGAATTTTTTTTGGATTTCAAGCAGAAACCTGTCCATTAAAATCTGTTCTCCCTGTTCATGGTTGTATCTCAGAAGCTGCTTTTTTGACAGGGACTACATTCCCCAGTTTGCCTTGGAGCTAGATGTGGCCACATTTGCAACAGAATGTGCAGGTCAAGGTTTTGCACACACAGAGGGCCAATTCACTCTTGTACTTTCTCCTTCTACCAGTGGGACCGTGGATATGACATTGGAGCCTCAATCATTAAGATGCTAGTGGATGTTGGAATCACACCTTTGTCTCTGAATTATCACATGGGGAAGAACCCACTGCTTCCCTTGAACGCTTACCTGGGATAGTTACATTAACAAGAAATTAACCTTGATGTCTTTAAGACATTACATTTAGGTCTGTATCCTTTCACTTTAGGTTAACCTAGTGAAAATTACATTATTGCTTTTTCTTAAGGGATTTTTAAAACTATATTTATTTTGAGAAAATTATAGATTTACATGCAGCTGTAAGGAATCGTAGAAAGAAATCACACATACTCTTTACCCAGTTTCCCCCAGTGGTAACGTCTTGCAAAACCGCAGCACAATATCACAACAGAATGTTGATATGGAGTCAAAATAAAAAGCATTTCCATCACAACAAGCATCTCTCTTGTTCCCCTTTGTAGCCACACCCAATTCCCTTCAGCCCAAATCCCCACCTTAACTCCTAGCAATCACTAATCCATTTCTAGAATTTGTCATCTAGGAAATGTTGTATAAAAGAAGTAATATAGTATGTAGCCTTTTAGGGTTGGTGTTCTTTCACTCAGCATGATCCTTTGGAGATTCATACAGGTTGTGGCATGGATCAACAGTTGGTTCCTTTTTATTACTGAGTGATATTTTATGGTCTGGATGTACCACAGTTTGTTTCACCATTCATCCATTGAAAGACGTTTGGTTTGTTTCCAGTTTTTTATTATTGCGAATAACACCTCTATAAACATTCATGTAAAAGCTTTCATGCAACCATAAGGTTTTATTTCTCTTGGATAGATGCCTAAGAGCATGATTACTGAATCATATGGTAGTTGTATTTTTAGTTTTTTAAGCAACTGATAAATTGTTTTTCACACTGATGGTACCATGTTACATTCCCACTAGTAATGAATAAGTGATGGGATTTCTCTGCATTTTTGTCAGTGTTTGGTGTGAGCATTGCTTTCCATTTTACCCATTTTTATAAATGTCTAGTGATTTTCTTTTATATCTGCCTTTTTTGATATATTATATTTGTACATATTTTTGGAGTACATGTGAAATTTCATTGCATGCACAGAATGTAAAATGTTATATACTCAATGTGACATTTCATTGTGGCTTTTATTGGCGTTTCCCCAATAGCTAATGATACTGAATATGTTTCCCATGTTTGCCATCTGTGTATACTCTGATGAAATGTCTCTTCATGTGTTTTGCACATGTTCTCATTGGATTGTTTGTTTTTTCATTGTTTGTTTGGTTTTGAGAGTTCTTTAAATATTTTAGATACTAGTCCTTTGTTGGATTTGTGATTTGCAAATATTCTGTGATTTGCTTGTCTTTTTATCCGCTTAACAGGGTCTTTCTCAGAGCAGAAGATTTTAAATTGTAGTAATGTCCAATTTGTCAACTTTTCCTTTTCCGGATCATATCAAATCAAGAACTCTTTGCCCAGCCTCAGATCTCAAAGATTTTCTCTTGTGTTTTTCTAAACATCTTATAGTTTAACATTTTACATTTAAGTTCATGCTCCTTTTTCAGTCAATTTTTGTATAAGATGTGAGATTTACATTTTAAGGTTCTTTTTTTTAACTTATGGATGTCTAAATGCTCCAGCACCATTTGTTGAAAAGGCTCTCTTTCTTCCATTAAATTTTGTGCCTTTTATATCTTTGTGAAAAAAACACTTGGGCATAATTTTAGATTATTTTTGTGGGTTCTTTATTTTGTTAATTGATCTATGTGCCTACACTTCTACCAATACTGCAGTGCCTTGATTACTACAACTATATAATAAGTCTTACAATTGAGCAGACCAAGCTCTCTCATTTTATTCGGCTTTTTCAAAATCATTTTGGATACTTTAGCTTTATCTCATATAAATTTTAGAATAATCTTGTCTATATATATTTGTAAAAATCTTTCTGATGTTCTGATAAGAGTAGCATTCAGCCTTTATATCAATTTGGGGAGAATTGACACCTTTACCATGTTGAGTTTTCCAAACCATAAACACAGTCTGGCTTTCCATTTATTAGATCTTATTTGATTTCTTTAATCAATGTTGTATCTGATCCAAAAAATTTACATGTTTTGTGAGATTTCCACTAAATATTTTATTTGAAGAGGTTTTAAATAGTATTATATTTTTAAATTTTGGTGTCTTTGTGTTTATTGCTAGTATGTAGAAATACAAATGGTTTTTATATGTTTATCTCAAATCCTGTGACCTTGTTGAACTTGTTTAATATTAGAATCCATGGGGTTTTCTATGTAGAAAATCATGTCATTTACAAATATGGACAGTTTTATTTTTTCCTTTATGATCTATATGCCTTGGTTTTCATTTGTTACCATATTTTACTGGCGAGAACTTCCAGCTCTGCATTGAATAAGAGTACTGAGAGTAGATATCATTGCCTAGATAGAAAGCATTCAGTTTTTCACCATTAAGTATAAAGTTAGGTGTTTTTTGTGAATATTTCTTTATCATGTAGCAAGTTCCCCTCTATTTCTACTATTCTGAGAGTTTTTGTCATGAATGGATGTTGAATTTTTTCAAGTGCTTTTTCTGCATCAGTTGATATTAGCATGTAAATATGGTGGATTATATTGATTGGTTTTAATGTATTTTAAATATTGAACCATCCTTGTATCCTTTGGATAACACTACTTGGACATAGTGTATAATTATTTCACATATTGCTGAATCCTATTGATTTATCTAAAGATTTTTGTAAAGATTTTTGCATCTATATTCACAAGGTGTATTGGTCCATAGTCTTCTTTCTTTGTACTACCTCATTTAGTTTTGGTATCAGGATAAGACTGGCTTCATAAAACTGCATTTGTTATTTTATTTTCTTTATTTTAGACATGGGATCTCACTCTGCCACTCAACTTTTCTCTATCAGTCTTTCCAGAAGTTCGTCAATTTTATTGATCTTTTCAAAAAATCAACTCTTTATTTTATTTATTTTCTTTATTATTATTATACTTTAAGTTCTGGGGTACATGTGCAGAACGTGCAGGTTTGTTACATAGGTATACATCTGCCATGGTGGTTTGCTACACCCATCAACCCATCATCTACATTAGGTATTTCTCGTAATGCTATCCCTCCCCCAGCCCGCCAGCCCCTGACAGGCCCCAGTGTGTGATGTTCCCCTCCCTGTATGCATGTGTTCTCATTGTTCAACTCCCACTTATGAGTAAGAACATGCAATGTTTGGTTTTCTGTTCTTGTGTTAGTTTGCTCAGAATGATGGTTTCCAGCTTCATCCATGTCCCTGAAAAGGACATGAACTCATCCTTTTTTATGGCTGCATAGTGTTCCATGGTGTATATGTGCCACATTTTCTTTATCCAGTCTATCATTGATGGGCATTTGGGTTACTTCCAAGTCTTTGATATTGTGAACAATGCCACAATAAACATAAGTGTGCATGTGTGTTTATAGTAGCATGATTTATAATCCTTTGGGTATATACCCAGTAATGGGATCGCTGGGTCAAATGGTATTTCTAGTTCTAGATCCTTGAGGAATTGCCACACTGTCTTCCACAGTGATTGACCTAATTTACACTCCCACCAACAGTATAAAAGCATTCCTATTTCTCCACATCCTCTCCAGCATCTGTTGTTTCCTGACTTTTTAATGATTGCCATTCTGACTGGCATGAGATGGTATCTCATTGCAGTTTTGATTTGCATTTCTCTGATGACCAGTGATGATGAGCATTTTTTCATATGTCTGTTAGCTGCATAAATGTCTTCTTTTGAGAACTGTCTGTTCACCCACTTTTTGATGAGCTTGTTTGGTTTTTTTCTTGTAAATTTGTTTAAGTTCTTTGTAGATTCTGGATATTAGCCCTTTGTCAGATGGGGAGATTGCAAAACTTTTCTCCCATTCTGTAGGTTGCCTGTTCACTCTGATGATAGTTTCTTTTGCTGTGCAGAAGCTCTTTAGTTTAATTAGATTCCATTTGTTAATTTTGGTTTTCATTACCATTGCTTTTGGTGTTTTAGTCCTGAAGTCTTTGCCCATACCTATGTCCTGAATGGTATTGCCTAGGTTTTCTTCTAGGGTTTTTACAGTTTTAGGTCTTATGTATAAGTTTTTAATCCATCTTGAGTTAATTTTTGTATAAGGTGTAAGGAAGCGATCCTGAAAGTGATGAGGAGAATGGAACCAAGTTGGAAAACACTCTTCAGGATATTATCAAGGACAACTTCCCCAACCTAGCAAGGCAGGCCAATATTAAAATTCAGGAAATGCAGAGAACACTACAAAGATACTCTTCGAGAAGAGCAACCCCAAGACACATAATCATCAGATTCACCAAGGTTGAAATGAAGGAAAAAATGTTGAGAGTATCCAGAGAGAAAGGTTGGGTTAACCACGAAGGGAAGCCCATCAGACTAATAGCAGTTCTCTCTGCAGAAACCCTACAAGCCAGAAGAGAATGGGGGCCAATATTCAACATTCTTAAAGAAAAGAATTTTCAACCCAGAATTTCATATCCAGCCAAACTAAGCTTCATAAGTGAAGGAGAAATAAAATCCTTTACAGACAAGCAAATGCTGAGAGATTTTGTCACCACCAGGCCTGCCTTACAAGAGCTCCTGAAAGAAGCACTAAACATGGAAAGGAACAACCAGTACCAGTCACTGCAAAAACGCACCAAATTGTAAAGAACATCGATGCTATGAAGAAACTGCATCAACTAACGGGCAAAATAACCAGCTAGCATCATAATGACAGGATCAAATTCACACATAACAATATTAACCTTAAACGTAAATGGGCTAAATGCCCTAATTAAAAGACACAGACTGGAAAGTTGGATAAAGAGTCAAGACCCATCAGCGTGCTGTATTCAGAAGACCCATCTCACATGCAAAGACACACATAGGCTCAAAATAAAGGGATGGAGGAAGATCTTTATTTTTGTGGAGGAAGATCTTTATTTCCAAGCAAATGGAAAGCAAAAAAAAAAAAAAAGCAGGGGCTGCAACCCTAGTCTCCGATAAAACAGACTTTACACCAACAATGATCAAAAGAGACAAAGAATGGCATTACATAATGGTAAACAGATCAATGCAATGAGAAGGGCTAACTATCCTAAATATATATGCACCCAATACAGGAGCACCCAGATTGATAAAGCAAGTTCTTAGAGACCTACAAAGAGACTTAGACTCTCACACAATAATACTGGGAGACTTTAACACCCCACTGTCAATCTGTCAATATTAGACAGATCAACAAGACAGAAATTTAACAAGGATATTCACGACTTGAACTCAGCTCTGGACCAAGCAGACCTATTAGACATCTGCAGAACTCTCCACCCCAAGTCAACAGAATATACACTCTTCTCAGTACCACATCACACCTATTCAAAAATTAATCACATAATTGGAGGTAAAACACTCCTCAGCAAATACAAAAGAATGGAAATGATTTTCCTTAATGTGTTTCTATTTTCAGTTTCATGAGTTTCTGCTGTTATCTTTATTATTTCTTTCCTTTTATTTGGGTTTATTTTTCTCTTCATTCTTTAGATTCTTGAGATGAGAACTGGATTATTGACTTGAGATTTCCTTTTTTTTTTTTTTCTTTGGGACGGAGTCTCACTCCGTCACCAGGCTGAAGTAAAGTGGCACGATCTCTGCTCACTGCAACCTCTGCCTCCCAGGTTCAAGCAATTCTCCTGCCTCAGCCTCGCAAGTAGGTGGGACCACAGGTGAGCACCACCACGCCCAACTAATTTTTGTATTTTTAGTAGAGACAGGGTTTCACCATGTTGGCCAGGATGGTCTCAATCTCTTGACCTCGTGATCCACCCCCACCTCAGCCTCTCAAAGTGCTGAGATTATAGGTATGAACCACTGCACCTGGCCCCTCACTTTTTTAAAAAATAAATTATGTATTTAGTGCCATAAATTTCCATCTGACATTGCTTTAGCTGTGTCCCACATTTGTTGCTGCATTGTATTTTCATTTTCATTAAGTTCAATGTATCTTTTTTTGTTTTCTTGAGACTTCTTTGGCCCATGGATGATTTAGAAATGTGCTGTTTAGTTTTCAAGTAATAGAAAATTTTCCTGTAATCTTACAGTGATTAATTTCTAGTTTGATTCCATTATAGCTAGAGAACACATGATTTTAATTATTTTTAATCTGTTGAGGTTTGTTTTATAGTCTAGGTATGGCCTATCTTGGTATATGTTGTATGGGCACTTGAAAAGAATGTTTACTCTGGTATCGTTGGATGGAGTACTCTATAAATACCCATTTGATTCTCTTGGTTGATAATGATGTTGAGTTATTCTCTATTCTTGGTGAGTTTCTGTATGTTTGTCCTATCAATTGTTGAGAGAGAAATTTGAAGTCCACAACTATAATTATATATATTTGATAGAGATAGATGGATAGAGGTAGAAAGAGAGATATGCATATAATTTATACATTTAGTTAATATGCATTTGGGATTGCTGTATCTTCTTGATGGATTGATCATTTTATCATTGTATAATGTCCTTCTCTATTTCTGGTAATTTTCTTTGTTCTACAGTCTACTTTGTCCTGTACTAATATAATCCAACTTTCCTTTGAATAATGTTTGCATGATATATCTTTTTCCATTCTTTTACTTTCAACTTCCCTGTATCATTATATTTGAAGTGAGTTTCTTGTAGACAACATATAGTTGGGTGATATCTTCTATTTTTGAGGTTTTTTCACTTCTTTGCTGAGTCTAATTTGTTGACTTGTTCCAATCATAATTGCTCATTGAAGAATTTTATCATGGCTGTTTTAAAATATTTCTCAGATAATTCTAACATCTGTTTTCTTTGTGTTGGCATCTATTCATTGTCTTTTTTATTCAGTTTGAGATATTCCTGATTCTTGGTATGACAAATGATTTTCAGTTGAAACCTGGACATTTTCGTATTGTGTTATGAGACTCTAGATTTTATTTAAACCTCTGTTTTAGCCGGTTTTTTCTGACACTGACAGGGGAAAATAGAGTATCACCTCATTGCTGACAAGTAAAAGTAGAAAGCTAGGTTCCCTACTCAGCTTCCATTGGCTCCTTGTTATTTCCTGGCAAGGCTAAGATTTCCAACTCCCCACTTGATCCACTGACACCACAGTGCTTGTTGTCTCTATTTATGGGTGACAGTTAAAGTCCTGACTCTTCACTAGGCTTCCTCTAACACCATCCCAGCAGGGAAAGGAAAAGACAAATCATCATGGTCAGGTTAGGGTGGAAGTCCAGGATCCTCAATTAATCTTAACTGATATTGTGATTGAAGGAGTGGGCCTCATTACAGGCTGGAAGGAATGAAAGTTCCACCTCCATACTTGGTCTTCTCTGACACTACCCAGACAGGGGTACTGGAGTGCTTTATTACAGCCTCATGTGTGGAAAAGTATAGGCTACCCACTCCGCCTTTGCTGGTGAAAATGGAGGTTGAGCCACAGTTTTTTCTGTGAAATTTGTCTGGAGTATAACAGTTATTATCTAAAAAGTGCTCTGTCTTGCTGGGATGCCTCTTATCTTTTGGATATAGAGAGAAGACATTCATCTGGGTAAATATGAACCCATTGGTGCTTCCAGGTTGCCAGCTTCTTCATCTCCAAGTTATAGATAGGTGAGGCAAAAATGAGACCCAAAGAACTTACTACAATGTTGTTTCTCAGGTGATGAGGTCTCTAGCTATTCTACCTTCTCCTGTCCATTTTCCAGTACCTCCTTATGTTTATTTTATATAAATGTGCAGTGTTTTATTTGTACTTGATGAGAGGAATAGAGAGAAGTATGTCTACTTCATCTTCCTAGAAGCATAAATCGAGGGATTTTCATGGTATTATTACCATAATATCAATTTTTTTTAAAGACCAATAAAAACATTTTTCACTTTGAGAGTATCTGATCCCCTACTTCATCTCAATCTGTTTTTGAATTTTTTTTAGTGTCTTAGTCCATTTGGGCTGCCATAACAAAATACTTTAGACTACGTAATTTAAAAGCAACAGGATTTGTTGCTCACAGTTCTGAAGGCTGAGAAATCCAAGATTGACGCACAAGTAGGTTCAGTATCTAGTGAAGGCCTGTTTCTTGTTGTGTCTTCACATGGTGGAGAAAGCAAATAGGCTCTCTCAAGTCTCTTTTATGAAATCAGTAATTCCATTTATGAGGACTCCACCCTCATGACCTAATTTCCTCCTTTTAACAGTTCTACCTCTTAATACTATTGAACTGTGAATCAGGTATCAAAGTATAAATTTGTTAGGGGGGCACAAACATTCAGACCATAAATTTATGTATTTTTCACATGCAAAATACATCTATTCCATCCTAATAGTTCCAAAAGTCTTAACTCACTCCAGCACCAACTCAAAAGTTTAAAGTCGAGTCTCATTTAAATATTATCTAAATCTGATATGAGTGAGACTCAAGGGTGTGATTCACCCTGAAGCAAATTCCACTCCAGCTATGAGCCTGTGAAATCAAACAAGTTATGTCCTTCCAAAATACAATGGTGGGGCAGGCATAGGTTAGACATTCTCATTCCAAAATGGAGAAACAGGAAAGAAGAGTGGAATACCAAGTATGGAGGTAGGACTTGCGTTCCCTTCAACCTGTAATGAGGCCTACCGCTCCAACAACTGTGTCAGTTAACTTGTGCCAGAACTTGGACTCTACCCACTACCTGACCAAATCTAAAACCCACTAGGGAAAACATTTAATCTTAACATTTGACAATAATCTTCTTTAATTCCATATTCTTCCTTCAGGACACAATAAAGAAAGGAGTGGGCTCCTGTGAACTATACATGATCCCACTACCATGGTTTTGCCAGGTGACATCCACACTACACCTATCACAGGTTGAAGTCAAGTACTGTATTTATCTGTTCTCATGCTGCTAATAAAGACTGGGTAATTTATAAAGGAATGAAGTTTAATTGACTCACAGTTTCACATGGCTGGGGAGGCCTCACAAACATGACAGAAGGTGAATGAGGAGCAAAGTCACATTTTACATGGTGGCAGGCAAGAGAGCTTGTGCAGGGGAACTCCCATTTATAAAACCATCAGATTTCACAAGACTTATTCTCTACCACAAGAACAGTATGGGATAACCTGCCTCCATTATTTAATTATCTCCACCTGGCCGCACCCTTGACATGTGGGGATTACTAGAATTCAAGGTGAGATTTGGGTAGGGACACAGCCAAACCGTATCAAGTACCCATGATTCTCCCAGGCTGGAATCACACTTCACTTGTTCTAACAGTCTGAGATATTGAAAGCTGCCCTACCCTGAGAGCTCCACAAGGCATTGCCCTAGTGGGAGTTTTCTTCAGTTGCCCCACCCTCATGTTCCAATAGGTATTGCTCCAGGGGTGCAACGGTGTGGTGGCCCCATCCCAGCCGCAGTTCTCTGCCTGGTCCAGAGCACTCTTCGAAATCTAGGTGGAGGAAGCCATGACCCCAGAGCTCATGCACTCTGCACACTTATGGAGATGGCACTGCTTAGATATCTATGGTAGACTTAGGTTTGCCACCTATGCCCTCCAGAGGGGTAATCTGAGCCATATCTGGACCTGCTTGAGCCACATCTGGGGTGGTCAGAGTGCTGTACCAAAATGTGGGGAACAGAGACTTGAGGCTGCATAGGGCAACAAGCTATGAGGTGCCTTGGACACCTGAGATACCTCTTTTAGCATCATTCTATCCCCCAGGTTTTGGTAATCTGGGCCTGTGATGGGAGTAACAGGCCTGATGATCTTTGAAATGTCTTCATGACCATAATTCCATTGAATAGATGAATAATATCTGACTTCCTTCTATTCATACTAATTTTAGCAAACGGTGGCTTGGCCACATCCTTGGTGTTCTCTCCCAAGCATGTTTTTTATTCTTTAAAACATGGCCAAGCTAAAAAATTTCTAAATCTTTAAGTTCTACTTCCCTTAATTTTAAGTTCTGTCTTTAACTTGTTTCTCTCTTCTTGCATTTTACTCTAAGCAGTCAAGAAAATCCATGCCACACCCTCCACACTTAGTTTAGCCATTTCTTCCACCAAATATCTTATTTTATTGCTCTAAAGTACTACCTTCCACAAAACACTAGGACATGAGTACAGTTCAGCCAAGTTTTTTGCCACTTTATGACAAAGCTCACCTTTCCTTCATTATCCAGTAACACATTCCCCATTTTTATCTGAGACTTCATTGAAATGGACTCTGTGTCCATATTTCTATGAACACTCTGTTCACAACATCTTAGGTAACCTCTAAGAAGCTTAAGGCTTTCTCCGCAGCTCTCCTCTCTTCTGAGCCCTCACCAGAATGGTTCTTCATGATCCATTCACAGGAATACAGGCTTTTTCTAGCATGCATATCAGAACTCTTCCAGCATCTATCCATTAACTATTTCCAAATCTGCTTCCACATTTTTAGGTATTTGTTACAGGAGCACGTAACTCCTCAGCATCAATTTCTGTATTAGAGTGTTCAGGCTGCTATAACAAAATGCCTTAGACTGGATAATTTATAAACAATGGAATTTGTTGCTCATAGTTCTAGAGGCTGTGCAGCCTAAAACCAAAGCACCACTAGACTCAGTGTCTGGTAATGGGCCCATTCCTCACAGATAGCACCTTTTTGCTGTGTCCTTATATGGTGGAAAGGGTAAACAGTCTCCCTCAAGTCTCTTTTATAAGGGCACTAATTCCATTCATAAGGAAGATCCCTCATGACCTAATTGCCTCCTAAAGGCCTCACCTGTTAATACTAGTGCATTGTGGATTAGGTATCAACATATGAATTCGGAGAAGATACAAACATTCAGACCGTAGCCTTGAGTTTCCAATCTATTCATAGGCACAGATAGCTCGGTAATTACAAGGCTGAAGGTCGGGCTGAGGAACTCATCTCTTTTATGCCGTGTTAGACATCCTCTGAAGAATGATGTCAGCATGAAGGAATGACTGTGAAGGGGCTATGGCTAATGAGAGAAAAAGCTCCAGGGCAGGCCCGCTGGATGTTGCTCAGGAGGACTAGGCAACGCTTACAAGTGTTGGCAGAAGTCCTTACCCACCACCCAACACCATTAGCCTCATACAGCTTTTTCCAGAAGGGAGGACTGCCAGGAGGCTAGGGCTCTGCCAGCACCATTTCTGATCCTGGCAATGAAAACCCCAGAAATAAGCCTTTTGGATGCTGCGTTCTTAAATATAAAAAATCAGATCAGAACCAAGAAGGGAATATTGATGCAACGGGAAGAAGCTCTTTGTTCTCATTCACACATTTAATGACTCCAAGGTGAAATGGGGACATCAAAAATACCTTTCTTATAAGGTTGATATGGGATAAATTAGGGCTATGATATGAATGTGTCCCCCAAGATTTATATGTTGAAACTTAAGTGTCAATGTGATAATATTAACGAATAGGCCTTTGAGAGCTGAATAAGCCATGAGGATAGAGCCCCCATTAATGGGATTAATGACCTTATAAAATGGCTGAAGGGAATTAGTATTGGTCCTCTTGCCTTCTGCCTTCTGCCATGTAAGGACACAGCATTTGTTCCCTCCAAAGGATGTAACAACAAGGCACCACCTTGGAGGCAAAGAGATCAGGCCCTTACCGAACACTGAATCTTCTGGTGCCATAATCTTGGACTTCCCAGCTCCTAAACTGTAAGAAAATAAATTTCTGTTCTTTATAAATTACTCAGTCTCCAATCTATGGTATTTTATCATAGCAGCACAAATGTACTAGAACAACTAGTATAACATGTATTAAGTGCTTGACATAATACTAGTACAATGGCAGGCTTCCTATAAATGGTGACTGCTAAAATTAATATTATGTATATTCACAGGTAGATACATCTTACCACACAGGCAAATTTGCATGGCAATATAAATTTAAACCAATAAGATTGTATAATACAAAAAAAAGCAGGGAAAATAGAAATTTGGAACCAATCCCAATGCCTGATGCTCACATCTCTAAGAGCAGCAGGGCAGCCAAGCAGACTAGAACACTTGTGCTTAGACAAAGCTTCCTCTCAGAACCCCCTTTTCAGACCTTGCAGATGCTTTCTAGATTTCTGATTGCCTCTTTAGATGTGTTAATACTAGAAGACAGGCCAATGTTTAAGCTGATTTTTATAGAGAGTTCATTTCATTCATGCCCTTTAGATTTACTCTAATCCATCAGAGCATCCTAGTATTCAAGGGTCGTGAAGACTCCTCACTGATCTCCCAATACTGAGTCACCACAGTTTAGGGGTTATTTTTGTCCATAGCCGTGTCCTCACTTCTCTGTCTGATCAACCCACAATTTCATTAAAAATTAATCATCTTCCTGAAAAATTAATGTATAATAAAAACAGGGGTTTTATAACTCATCCTCTGGTCTAAAGGAATACATCAGTTTACATTTGTACCATGAATGATTTTATAGCATAATGGAAGTATGAAGGTTTGCTTGCTCAGTAATGAAGATGAAAATTCAAGAGGCTTGGAATTATTCTTTTCTTTCCTCTCTACATTTCTGAAATATTCTTAACTATTCTTGGAAACAACTGATTACCTACTCCTTTGATGAGTAATAATATAAACTAGATGCTTAGAAAACCAGGATGATTTCCTTTATTTCATAACTAATGTAGCTAGTGAAAGAAAAGTGAATTTGTAAAATGAGAAAGAACATTTACAATAAAACCTAACTATTTGGAATCTCCCAAGAAAGCCTCTAAAACATGAAAGATATAGCACAAGCTCAATAATTATAAACTATTACAATTACTACTCTTTAAAAATGAGTCTTCTATAAGCATTTTAACAGGAATTAATACACAAAATTGCAAATATTCAGAATAAGTAAACTTTTAAGTCTTTATCTTTACAGGATATTTTTCAAATAAAACTTTATGACAATTTTCAGCAATTCAGATAGAGTTCACCCACACTTATAGTACAATATATTTGTTCCAAAATGCATAATTATGGCCGGGCGCGGTGGCTCAAGCCTGTAATCCCAGCACTTTTGGAGGCCGAGACGGGTGGATCACGAGGTCAGGAGATCGAGACCATCCTGGCTAACACGGTGAAACCCCGTCTCCACTAAAAAAATACAAAAAACTAGCTGGGCGAAGTGGCGGCGCCTGTAGTCCCAGCCACTCGGGAGGCTGAGGCGGGAGAATGGCGTGAACCTGGGAGGCGGAGCTTGCAGTGAGCTGAGATCCGGCCACGGCACTCCAGCCTGGGCGACAGAGCAAGACTCCGTCTCAAAAAAAAAAAAAAAAAAGCATAATTATATGATAACCTGAGTAGCAAATGCAGAGAAAGGTCTGCCTTCTCAACACATTTTTGATTTATGACATTTTCAACTTAACATTGGTTTTTAGAAGTTTATTTTTCCAGAACAGTTTCAAGCTATATGGAAATTGAGACCCAGTAAACAGATCACATTTCTGTTTTCTTTCCTAAAAGTTGTAATACACAATTTAAGAACATTTCATATGTCATAACTGATGATTTCTGTCTTCTTGCCTTTCAAAAAGGCTGTTTCTATAGATGTGAAATCACTCTTATGTTCCCATTTGTATCTATTTGCCTTCAAACTGACTTCTTGAAATAGAAGTTACTTCTATTTCTATATTTCTATAAACAGAAATTTAGTATCATGTTTAACTTTGCTTCAACTTTGAACTAAAGTGATAAAACATCCATGCTAGAAGAGAAAACACTCTGGGCTGTGAAAAAGAAGGAGGTGACTGAGGAGAAAAGGCAAAAAGGTGGAATTCTCTTTCCAGTTCCACCATTAACAAATGGACTCTCATTTACCCATACAGACTGTCCCCAACTTATGATGACTCAACTATGCAACTTTACAATGACATGAAAGTGATACACATTCAGCAGAACCTGAACATTGAATTTGGAAGTTTGCTATTTTCCCAGGCTGTAGTATAATATTCTCTGGTAATGTGAGGCAGCACCACTGACCCTAGTTAACCATGCTAAGGATGTAATGTTCTGAGCACATTTAAGGTAGGCTGCACTGAGCTATGCTATTCAGTATGTTAGGTATACTAAATACATTTTTGGCTTATGATATTTTCAACTTATAAACTTATTGGGTTTATAAGGACATAATCCCATCGTGAGTCAAGGAGCATCTGTACATAAATAAGGTTTACTAGGGTTGCTTTTAACTCATTCTAATGGTCTATGATTCTAAATTATTTCTTGAGGAGGTTCATACAAAACTGAGACCCTTGCCACAGCATGCTTTAGAACAATCAAGACCACAAAAGAAAAAAAGTTGTGATTTTCCCATAAACTGCATTTTTAGTGTAAGTCAGTTTTCTAGAAATTTCTACTTTCATTTGAGAGTTTACAATACTGGGAACCCTAGTCTGAAAGGCATAATGCCTGTCATTTAGTCCCTCTACACCAAGAGCCTTTTATTATGGGTAAATTCTATTTCATTCCTATTCATGATGTACCATAACACCAAAAGCATTGTCCTGAATGTTTACTTTGTGTTTCATATGTGAGTTCATCTCACGTTGTAAAACAATCAAGTCATTATTGAAGTTTGGTAGTTTTCTAGAATTAAAGGAATGGTAGGGTTTCCTGTGATACCATATTAAAAATCTGTGTCATATTTCTGTTCCACTTTAGCTCCCAAGTTGTCCTTCACTGAAGGAAGTGAGATTGAATTGGGGATACCAGGAACCTCGCTTTGTTCTGGACAATTTTTAGTAAGTTATTTCTGTTGAAGAAACTTCTTCAATAAGAAAATACAAACTACATAAGTGTCCATGATTTTCTAATTAAGTAAGTTCTGCTATTACTGTAGGACCACTGATGACTAACAACCTCATTCAGTCGCTGGAGCCCACAACTATTCTGCTACTTCAACAACTAGAAGGAAAACCCATAACCTATGGACATGTGAATGCCAATTCTTCTCTTTAAAAATAGGGCCTTTCTCTAGGTTTAGGAAGTTCTCCCCTGAAGGGAAATAGCCTCAAAAGGGCAAATCTAAGAGTTATTGGCCTTAAAGTGGAGGCAGAGAAAGAGATAGGGGTAGAAAGCTTATTCGAAGGGATAATAAAAGAGAACTTCCTAAACCTAGAGACAGATATCAGTATTTGAGTTCAAGAAGGTTACAGAATACCAAGCAGATTTAACCCAAAGAAGACTACCTCAAGGTTTTTAATGATCAAACTCCCAAAGGTTAAAGATAAAGAAGGGATCTTAAAAGCACCAAGAGAAATAAAACAAATAACGTAAAATGGAACTCTAATACATCTGGAAGCAGACTTTCAGTGGAAACATTACAGGCCAAGAGAGTGGCATGACATATTTAAAGTGCTGAAGGAAAAAAATTTTACACTGGAATACTATATCCAGCAAAAATATTCTTCAAGCATGAAGAAGAAATAAAAACTTTCCCAGACAAATAAAAGCTGAGGGATTTCATTAACACCAGAACTATCCTACACAAGAAGTGTTGAAGGAGTTCTTCAACCGGAAAGAAAAAGACGTTAATGAGTAGTAAGAAATAACGTGAAGGCACAAAACTCACTGGTAATAGCAAGTACACAGAAAACACAGAATATTATAACACTGTGACTGTGGTGTATAAGCCACTCTTATTTTAAGTAGAAAGACTAAATGATGAACCAATGAAAAATAATGACTACAACAACTTTTTAAGACAAAGAGAGTACAATGAGTGGCTAGGCATGGTGGCTCACACCTGTAATCCTGGCACTTTGGTAGGCTGAGTCAGGTGGATCATGTGAGCCTAGAAGTTCAAGACTAACCTGGGCAACATGGAGAAACCCTGTCTATACCAAAAATACAAAAATTAGCCAGTCTCATAACACGATCTCCAAATAAATAAAAATAAATACATTAAAATTTTAAAGTAAAATTTTTTAAATTCCCTGTCTACCAAAAATACAAAAATCAGCCAGTCTCATAACACAATCTCCAAATAAATAAATATATAAATAGATTAACATTTTAAAGTAAAACTTTAAAAATCAGTAAACAAAGAGTACAATGAGATATAAATTTAAAAATAAAATTTAAAAATAAGGGGGATAAAGTGTAGAATTTTTATCAGTTATCTTTTTGCTTGTTTATTTATACAATGAGTATTAAGTCTTCATTGATTTAAAAAAATGGGTTATATGATAGTATTTGCAAGCCTCATGGTAACCTCAAATTTTAAAACATACAATGGATACATAAAAATGGTAACAAAAAATTAAATCATAACACCAGAGAAAGTCACTTTCACTAAAAAGAAGACAGGGGCCAGGAACAGTGGCTCATGCCTGTAATCTCAGCACTTTGGGAGGCCAAGGCGGGTGAGATTACCTGAGGTCAGGAGTTCAAGACCAGCCTGGTCAATATGGTGAAACCCCGTCTTTACTAAAAATACAAAAATTAGCTGGGCATGGTGGTGGGCATCTGTAATCTCAGCTATTGGGGAGACTGAGGCAGGAGAATCACTTGAACCTGGGAGATGGAGGTTGCAGTAAGCCAAGATCGCGCCACTGAACTCCAGCCTGGGCACAAAAAAAAAAGATAGGAAGGGAAGAAATAAGGAAGAGAAGACCACAAACCAACCAGAAAACAAATAACAAAATGGTAGACGTCCTTTCTTATCAATAGTATCATTAAATGTCAAATGGACTAAACTCTCCAACCAATCAAAAGATATAGAGTGGCTGAATGGATAAAATAATAAAAAAAACCCAATGATTATTAAAAACACACTTCATTTATAAAGATACACACAGACTGAAAATAAAGGGATGGAATTGAAACCAAAAAAAAAGCAGGAATAGCTATATTTATATCAGACAAAATACATTTCAAGATAAGAACTATAAGAAGAGACAAAGAAGGTTGCTATATAATGATAAAGGAGTCAATCCAGCAAGGGGATATAACAATTTTAAATATATATGCCCTTAATACTATGGCACTCAGATATGTAAAGCAATATTATCAGAGCTAAAGAGAGAGAGATATCCCAATACAGTAATAACTGGAGACTTCAACACCCTACTTTCAGCATTAAACAGATCTTCCAGACAGTAAATCAAAAAAGAAACCTCAAACTTAATCTGCACTATAGACCAAATGGATCTAATAGCTATCTACAGAACATCTTATTCAGCTGCTTCAGAATACATATTCTTTTTCTCAGCACGTGGATCATTCTCAAGGACAGACTATGTATTAGGTCGCAAAACAAGTTTTAAAGTATTAAAAAAATATATACCAAACATCTTCTCCAACCACAAAGAAATAAACCTAGAAACAAATAACAATATGCATTTTGGAAACTATACAAGTAATCAAAATTTAACAATATGCTCCTGAATGACCAGTAGTTCAATAAAGAAATTAAGGAGAAAATGGAAAAATTTCTTGAAACAAATGATAATGGAAACACAACATATCAACACCTATGGTATGCTGTGTTTGTGTATGTTGAACCATCCTTGCATCCCAGGGATAAATTTATCCCAAGGATAGACACTCCTTTGCCAGTACTAAGAGGCAAATTTATAGCCATAAATATCCACATCAGAAAAGAAGGAAAACTTCAAATAAACAACCTAACAATGCATCTTAAAAAATTAGAAAAGCAAGAGCAAGCCAAACACAAAATTGAAGAAAACAAATAATAAAGATCAGAGCAGAAATAAATGAAATTGAAATGAAGAAAACAATACAAAAGATCAATGAAACAAAAAGTTGGTATTTTGAAAAGTTAAACAAAATTGACAAACTTTTAGCCAGACTAAGAAAAAAAGGGAGAAGATACAAATAAGGAAAATTAGAGATGACAAAGGAGACATTACAACTGATACTGCAAAAATTCAAAGGATCATTAGTGGCTACAATGAGCAACTATATGCCAATAAATTGGAAAATCTAGAGGAAATGGACAAACTCCTAGAAACATACAACCTAACAAGATTGAACCAGGAAGAAATAAAAAATCCGAACAGATCAATAACAAATAATGAGATTAAAGCTGCAATAAAAAGTCCTTCAGTAAACAAAAGCCTGGGACCTGATGGCTTCACTGCTGAAGTCTACAAAACATTTAAAGAAGTACTAAAACCAATCCTACTCAAACTATTCAGAAAAATAGCATGAGGAGGGAATACTTCCAAATTTATCCTTCAAGACCAGTATTACCCTGCTACCAGAACCAGACAAAGACCCACTGAAAAAAGAAAACCACATTCCAATACCCCTGATGAATGTTGGTGCAAAAATCCGCAACAAAATACTCACAAACCAAATTCAACAATACATTTAAAAAATCATTCATCATGACCAAGTGAAAATTTATCCCTGGGGTGCAAGGATGGTTCAACATACACAAATCAATCAATGTGATACATTATATCAACAGAATGAAAGACCAAAAGAAATGATTATCTCAATTGATGCTGAGAAAACATTTGATAATATTCAACATCCCTTCATGATAAAACCCTCAAAATCTGAGTACAGAAGGAATATACCTCAACACAATAAAAGCTATATATGACCTACTCACAGCTAGTATCATACTAAATGGGAGAAAAGCTGAAAGCCTTTCCTCTAAGATCTGGAGCACGACAAGGATGCCCATTTTCACCATTGTTATTCAATATAGTACTTGAAGTCCTAGCTAGAGCAATCAGAAAACATAAAGATAGAGCATCCAAATTGGGAAAGAGGAAGTCAAATTATCCTTGTTTGCAGATGATATAATCCTATATTTGGGAAAACCTAAAGACTCCACACAAAAAAACTGTTAGAACTGATAAATTCAGTCAAGTTGCAGGATACAAAATCAACATACCAAAATTAGCAGCATTTCTATATGCTGATAGTGAACAATCTGAAAAACAAATCCAAGAAGTAATACCATAAGCAATAGCCACAAACTAGGAATTAACCAAAAGAGTGAAAGATCTCTATAATGAAAACTATAAAACACTGACAAAAAAATGAAGAGGACACCAAAAAATGGAAAAATATTCCATGATCATGGAATAGAAAAATCAATATTGTTAAAATCTCCATACTACCCAAAGCGATCTACAAATTCAATGAAATCCCTATCAAAATACTAATGACATTCTTCACAGAAATAGAAAAATACAATTCTGAAATTTATATAGAACCATAAAGGCTCAGGATAGACAAAACTATCCCAAGCAAAAAGAATAAAACTGGATGAATCACTTTACCTGACTTCAAATTATACTACAAAGATATGGTAAACAAAACAGCATGATACTGGCATAAAAACAGACACATGGACCAATGCAACAGAATAGGGAACCCAGAAACAAATCCACACACCTAAAATGAACTCATTTTTGACAAAGGTGCCAAGAACATACACTGGGAAAAAGACAGTCTCTTTAATAAATGTTGCTTGGAAAACTGGATATCCATATGCAGAAGAAAGAAACTAGACCCCTATGTCTCACCATATACAAAAAATCAAACCTTATGGATTGAGGACTTAAATATAAAACCTCAAACTATGAAGTTACTTCAGGAAAACATTGGGGAAAATCACCAGGACATTGGTCTGGGCAAAGATTTCTTGAGTAATACCCCATAAACACAAGCAATCAAAGAAAAATGGACACATGTGATCACACCAAGTTAAAAAGTTCCTGCACAGCAAAGGAAACAATCAATAGAATAAGGAGACAAAACATTTCTCCCATTCAGGGAGAAAATATTCGCAAACTGCATATCTGACAAGGGATTAATAACGAGACTACTATAATGAGCTCAAACAACTCTATATGAAAATATCTGATAATCCAATTTAAACAATGGACAAAAGATTTGAACAGATATTTCTCAAAAGAATACATACCAATGGCAAAGAGACATATGAAAAGGTGCTCAACATCATTGATCATCACGGAAATGCAAATCAAAACTACAATGAGATATCATTTCGCCCCAGTTAAAATGGCTTATATCCAAAAGACAGGCGATTACAAATGCTGACGAGGACGTGAAGGAAAGAGAACCCTAGTACACTGCTGGAAATCTAAATTTAATTATAACCACTAGGGAGAACAGTTTGGAGGTTTCTCAAAAAACTAAAAATAGAGCTACCATATGATGACCCAGAAATTCCCCTTCTAGGTATATACCCAAAAGAAAGGAAATCAGTGTATCGAAGATATATCTGCACTCCCATGTTTGTTGCAGCTCTGTCCACAATAACTAAGTTTTGGAAGCAACCTGAGTGTCCATCAATAGATGAATGGATAAAGAAAATGTGGTACATATACACAATGGACTACTATTCAGCCATTAAAAAGAATGAGATTCAGTCATTTGCAACAACATGGGTGGAACTGGGGGTCATTATGTTACGTGAAATAGGTCAGACACAGAAAGACAAACATCACATGGTCTTATTTATTTGTGGGACCTAAAAATCAAAACAATTGAACTCATGGAGCTAGAGAGTAGAAGGGGAATTATCAGATACGGGGAAGGGTAGTGGGGGTGTTGGTGGACAGATGGGGATGGTTAAAGGGTACAACAAAGAGAATTGATGAGTAAGGTCCAGTATCTGATAGAACAGCAGCATAACAATAGTCATTATAACGTAATTGTACATTTTAAAATAACTGAGAATACAATTGGATTGTTTGTGACATAAGGATAAATGCTTAAAGGGATGGATATCCTATTTTCCACGATGCGATTATTATACATTACATGCCTGTATCAAAACATCTCATGCACCCCATAAATACATACACTTACTGTGTAACCATAAAAATAAAAATTTAAAAATAACAATATATTTTTTAAAGTTACACATAAACACATACATTAGCCTAGGCCTACACAGCGTCAGGATTATCAATATCATTGTCTTCTACCCCCATTCTTATTTCACCCTGAAATATGGTCTTCTGCGGCAATAACGTGCATGGAGCCATCATTCCCTTGGATAACAATGCCTTCTTCTGGAATACTTCTGAAGGACCTACCTGAGGCTGTTTTATAGTTTTGTTTTGTTTTTTGTTGTTGTTGTTTTTTTTTTTTTTGGTAAGTAGAAAAAGCACTCAATAATAATAATAAAATATATAGTATAGTAAATATAGAAACCAGTAACATAGTCATTTATTATAATTATCGGTTATTATGTACTGTATATAATTGTGTGTGCCATACGTTTATATGACTGCTAGCATGGTAGGTATGTTTACACCAGCATCACCACAAACATGTAAGTAATGTGTTGCTCTATGATGTTACAAGGGCTACGAGGTGGCTATGCAGTGAAAATTTTTCAGCTTCATTATAATCTTATGAGACCACTATCATATATTTGGTTAGACAGAGAGAGAGGGAGAGAGAGAGATCCTGTTGGTTTGGTTTCTCTGGAGAACCTCTGACTAATATATTCTCCCTCTATCAAGAAAGGCTTCTATCCCACATCGTGTAGTCTTTTATCTCCCAACAATGGGCAGATTCCCACCTAAGTCTTACACAAGCAGCTTCTGTTTCTCTCCTAATTGTCTTTAGATCTATTTCATCTCACCTATTTCATATAACAGCATTTGAAGTCAACATCATTAGATTATAGATAATGAAGCTGAGGCTCAGAAAAGGTCAGTAACCTCCCCAGGCTTCAACAATTAGTTATACTGCCAGATGTGAATCCGTAATTATGAAGTTTCAGACCCATACTCTTTCTAATTACTTTGGAACTATTCATTTTTGTAAGTATGCAATGTGTGACACAATGCCTGACACCTATTGGACACTTAATATGTGTACTTTTTGGCTTTTGATTACAATAAAAATTGTATTGTTAACTCCTTCACCGGAAGGTGTCATTCTAAAAACTTGTCTTTATGGTTTCTTGGGCTTCTCAATCTGCTGAATGAGTCTGAAAATTACCCTCAGGTAATTTCTGTACTTTCTACTAGTGATCACATGCTTATTGCTGTCACACAATTTTCTGACTTTTTTTATTATAAATAAACCAAGTGTTGAGGTCCAGAACTTGGTAATAACTATTCCATTTATTCACCTCCAAAGAAACTGACATCCATATGGCACATCAGAAACTTCAGAAATGTTTTGAAAGTTAAACAAATAGATTGTTCATATATTGACCCTTGTTGTAAGTTGTTCAATGAGTTTGAACTTTGAATATATGCTCGTTTTCTTTCCTTAATGATACAAATTCTTCTAGGATTTAGTTTTAGTGGGGAAATATGTTCCCAATCTGGAAAGTTTTGCGTGTTTGTGTATATATATTTAATAAAAATATAATTCATAATCAGTTTTCCATGAAAGGATCCAACTTAAGTTTTAAGTCCACTTTAATTAGCGGTTTTCTTTTGAAAATCATTGTTTGCAATGGAAATTTTTAAAAACAGAAATTCCCACAGGCAAATGAATGTTTGCTTTTAGTGTTTCTAAGTCAAATGGAGTTTCACCTTCTTTCTTTCCATTTTAATTATGAAACCATGTTTCATGCCTGTGATTCTTTGAATTGTACATTTCTGCCTGGTTGTAAGTTAAGCACTCAAGAGAAGCTCCGAGAGGAGTTCTTATCTATCTAAAGAACAAGGAAGTTGTAGGAGCCTATAGATATTATTTGTGTGGTACAAGTCATTAACGGTTCATTATGATAAATACCTTCTGTGTCAGAAGCTAAGCTCTGCGGCTGTAGAGAAGTAGATGGTCCACTTGATCAGTGAGTATGCAATCCAGCTAGAGAGATAGATTACGTTTCTAAACAATAACTTTAAAAATTGTTATATGAATGGTATAAAGCAAGTATGTCAAACATAGGGCCATTCCAACCATTGATATCTATGGGAGACATTCCCAGTGAATCATATTTTCTGTCTTAGTTCAGACTGCTGTATCAGAAATACCATAGACTGGGCAGCTTAAACAACAGACATTTATTTCTTGTAGTTCTGGAGTCTGGGAGGTCCAAGATCAAAGTGCCAGCAGATCTAGTGTCTCGGAAGGGTCACTTCCTGGCTTGTAAACATCCACCTTCTCACTGTATCCTCACAAGGCCAAGAAAGAGAGAGAAAGAGATCATCTCTCCCCTCTCTTTTTTTATAAGGGCTCTAATCCCTTATGGTCTAATTACCTCCCCCAAAAGCCCGCTTCCTAACATCATCACACTGGGGATTAGGCTTCAACATACGAATTTGAGGTAGTCACAAGCATTTAGTTTATAGCACTTCCTTTTCCCAGTGAGCATGGATAGAGCCTGAGTTTAATATCTTCTCAACACAATATAGTTGGTAGCCACCAGGAGTCAGATTATGCATATGCAATGACATCTATTTGCCATTCATGACAAGTAACGCTGTAGGAGTTCAAAAGACAGTAAGGTCATGTAAGAATGGGACAGTACAGTTAAAAAAGACTTTTTAAGGACAGTGGGACATGATCTTGAAACACAAATGAAATGTAGCTTAGTAGAAAGGAGAGCTGAAAGCATTCAAGCAGAGGGAATGGTGTGAGCAAAGACATGTCAGTGAGTACTGGTTCAGTGGGTTTGGCATGGTGAAGAGACCTTGCAAATAAGAAGTTTCCCAACCTATTGCCTAACTCAGTAATTGCTTTCCTATATCAAAACAAAAGATACAACAAATAGTAGTTTCTGAATCTACTCTTTTTCCCCTCCTTGAAGCATTTTAAGGCCCACTTTGTAAAACTCAGAACAATACATTCAGAAGGAAAACTGACTTTAAAACTTTTATAGGCAACATTATCGAAACCTATAAACTTCAAAGAATATATGTCAGACTAAATCATTCACTCACAGTATATTGGACATGAAGTCACTCAACAGTTAGAGCCTCTAATCGGCAACAAGAGTGGATGTTTGGTGAGGTTACAGAGGAATTGTCGTGGTGCTCTGATTCATCCCCAAAAGGGCTTTGTTTTCAGCTCAGACACTGATCAGAATCATTTCAGGAAAAAGGCAGGGTACAATGAAGAGCAAAATAACAGAGCTGCAGCACACGGATGCAGGCCCTAGGCAGACTGCAAAAGACCTCAAAACAAAGAAGCATTTCCACAACATTAAAAATTTAGCACTTAGTACTTAACAATATTTAAAATAAGCCTCAAACAAGTATGTAAGGAGAGACTGAGACCCAGCATTCTGAAATGAAAACCCTGCTTTCCTTGCATGCCAGCAAAAAATAAAAATAGTGTGAAACAAGAGTAGCAATTTATTCACAGCAGAACACAGACAAATGGAAGAAAAGAAAGTGCAAACTGGATGACAAGAGAGAATAAGTCCTTGGGGAAAATCTATCTGGTCAAGGGGGAAAATATCAGAAATTAGTACATGGATCCATTACATAGTATCCATAGTTGTTGGATTACTTATGTTTGAGACAACTTTCTTGAAAAGTCTATATAGTTTTTATTTTATAAGTGAGTTCGGTTGTTCTCAAATAACTCCTTTGAATATAGTTAGGGATAGCTGTTGGAAATAAAATAGATCTTGCTCAGCTATCAAATTCAAGATTCTGTGCTGAGAGTAGACCAGACTGATATCAGCAGCCTATTTTAGGTCAACATCTCTAGAAGCAGAGCCTGAGATGAGAATCAAGTACATGTGGTTTTCTGGGAAAGCACTCTCATGAGAAACCTGTGAAGGAAGGATGGTAGGAAGAGCAAGAGGAAGATGCTGAGCAAGAATGTGGTCTCAAGCTTAGTCTGGTCTAGCCCTGATAAATAGAGGGGTCTGGAGAGAAATCCACACCTCAGAGGCATCCTTCTGAAGGAAAATAAGCTGATACGCCATAACTTTGCAAGTCAGATAGTTTCCCTCATTCCAGGATAATTTTCCAGAAAAGATGGGTGTCTGTGAAACATGAGCAGCTGACATTCACAGAAGCTGAGAAGATGGGTGCACAACACAGGGGAACTGTGGGAGATTCTGCAGTGTCTACTACACAGTCTCTTCACAGAGTATTGTCTTACTTGGCCTCATTTTTGTCTAGCAAAATTGTGTAAGAGCCAATGCTAGAAAAATCTTATTCCAGCACCCCCAGACCCTTGAGAGGCTCTTTGGGAATAGCTCCTCTACATGGAACTAACCTCCAAAACCCAATTTCAGAAATGCAGTCTAAAAAAGAAACAACAGCAGCAATGTCACATTATAAACAAATGTGGTCAGATCTGGGTTTGACATAATGGAGAATCACATAGGGCCTATCACTGAATGGGGACAAGGGAAAATGAACTAAAAGAAAAATAGGACATGAAAAAAAAAAAACATTGGAAATTTCATAATGAGGCAGGCTAGCCTTCTGATGTTATCAGAAAGATCACATGTTCCAGAGTCAGACGTATCCAATCGCATTCCCAGGCCTGGGAATTTACTGGTACATTCAGATCCACGATCTTCTCATTGGTTAAAATGGGGTAATAATATGCATCTTGCGTATTTTTTGGAGGAGAAAATGTTTGAAGAGTCCCTTAATGCAGTGTTTGGCTCATTGTGTGCACAGCTCAAAAAATAGCATGCTATTGCAGTGGCATATATTTCTAAGAATTAATCTATGCTCCCTACTTGCAGCCACTGAACTTCATCCCCCAAGTCCAAACGACTGCATTGGGCCTATGCACTACAGAACCCCCCCAAAAAAACTATAAATACTCACATGTTAGCCAAAAAATGCATGAATCAGAGCACACGTCAGAAAAGTGGGGTTGTATTCTTATAGAGGGCAACATTCTCTGCCTAAAAGACAGTTTTAAAAGACACACAGCATTGGGGAAAGGAAGAGGAAGAAAACTTTTGGAATAGAGAGGATAAAATGGAGAATTTGCAAACCACAGCAAGCTATTGCTTGCATGACCAGCAAAGAAGAGCTTTGAGTAAACCAAGATGGTGCTAAGTTGTTATCCTTCCCATTGTCTTCTGATAAGGACCACGAATTACCGACAGCCAATCCACTACTCTTCATCATCTGTGTGGAGTAATACTTGTCAGATCTTGGAAATTCTCTCCAGCCCCCATCCGAACAATTCTATGTGGACTACCACAATCTGATAGCCTGGGTTCCTTATAAGTCTTTTTCACCCCTGTCTCCATCATGGATGATAGGGATGAATATGGGGGCCATGGCGACATGAGTGGAAGGTATGAAATAGACTCCCCCCACATGTTCTTCTGTCTTGCCTATGATCAGCCCATTTGAATACTACATTTACACAACAAGACTCCAAGAAACACTAGATGCTGTTTAGGACTGCACAAGTCCACCACCCAGAGGGAACTTAGCCAATGTGCCCACTCTACTCTACCCACAGAGTTGTTTAGGAGACGAGCAGTGGGATGTAACAATTTATACTTGAATTTTTCTTTGTTTGTTTAGAATGTGGTGTCCCCTTCCCTTTCTCCTTCTCCTTTCACCCCAGCTCCAATTAGAAATTTTGTTGTACAAAATTCCACTCCACGGGAATCTAGTTCAAATTTAGGAAGTCACTGGTGTGTAAAGAACACTTATTTTAAGAGGGCAGGACAGAATGCGCCATGTAATCAAGGGCAATCAAAGACATTCATGCAATTGTGAATATACATCCTCTGCATATACAATTATGGAGAATTGTTCAAAAAGCTTACACACTGTGGCGCTGGATGGTTTTCAAAAGGCATTTAAGGCACAAGAGTCACTTATTTGGGGCTTGCAAACATGAGTTTTGTTTGTGTTCTTATGCATGTTTGGCAAATACAATGCAAGCTCTGCTTTCAGAACATTTAGCCCTAAATAAAAAGAAATGTGTCAGCAAATCTACCAAGGAGTACAGGAAACCCAAAACTTCTTCTATTGGATCCAGAGAGAGACCGAGGTAAATTTTGTTTGTTTTCTAGCTAAAAGCAACGTCTGGATGCAATCGCCAGGAGTTCTGGCTGTTTTGGCCACATCTAGCCAAGATGCAGAAAATCCTACCAAAGGTCCAGGGTATTCATTGCAACATTTGTAGCACACCCAAAGCACAGGTTGGAGGCAAATGTTTCTGTGAGCTGACTGATCAATGACATCAAACATTTACTCTCTGCTCCAGTGCATGCAAGATACCACCTACATGCCTATTGGATTTATCGGAGGTACAGAGGGTAGTGGGAGTGGGGGAAAGGGATGTTTCTATCACCTTTATCTAGTAAATAACAAACAAATCAAGACTTTACAGTCCATCAACTAGACTTAAATACCAATTTTGTCACTCACTCGCTCTAAGACTAAGCAAGTTATATATTATCAGCCTCATTATCCTCATTGCTAACATAGAAATAATGACAGGACATGCCTCATGAAGTTCTTGAAGACTGTTGACAAATCTAAAGTAGCCACACAGAGTAATCTCTCAATGAATGTAGGCTAAAAGTATTAAGTTATTATATTCTCTCTCGTAGCTTCTCTTGCATTTCTGTGCAGAAAATTCTCCACTGGGGGAAAGATATGCCACTTTGATCTACCACCCTTACAATTTACCACAATTCCATTTCCTTAAGTGCCAAGTTATTTTAAAGTCTTCATGTGTTATCCTGCCCTTACTCCCATTAACTCACACCTCCTGCTCCCTCTCCTATAATGAATAATGAGGATCACTCATCAACAACCTTTGCCACGTGATGTTGAGTGCTCCCAAGTTGGCAGGATACCCTTCTTTACTCTACTTGCAGTAGTAAAGTAGAGTACTACTTACTACTTACCCCTCCGCTCATGTTAGCCACATGACTGCAGTGGGACAATGGAATGTGGACAAACATGAGATTTGCCACATGTGAGCAGAAACTTTAAATGTGCTTTTTCAGTCAGATTAGCCTATTGCATTTTTGCCTTTTTCTACAAGAGCAGTACAAAAAACAGAGGCTACTCCTTTAGCCTGAGTGCTGGGATGAGAAGATGCCTGGAAGCCAGGAAAGCTCTCCACAATCACAGCCAATTTGTGGACTTCATGTAATGTCAGAAAGAAACAAGTGTTTGGTTTTATTCTGTTGAGAATTAAGTTGTTTGTTACTGCAGCAAAAGATAACTAATACCTAGCACCTGTTTTCCTGCCCATCTAAAAGTTTATCACTATAATGATCAATAAGGGATGATCTGCCAAGGACCATCCCCCTTCTTCACAGAACTTCCCCTTCTCCTCCGTCTCTCACGTATGTGATTCCAACAGGTATTGCCATATTTGAAACTGTCAGCTTCCCTGACCACCAACTATTTGCTCATAGGTGGATATCTAACCCAGTCTGCCATGGGAAAAAAAGCATGAAGTGATCATACACAAAGTAGCAGGCATGAAAGGAAGGACCCAAGGGAACTGGAGCCCCTGGTTAAGATTGTTCTATTTCTATAGCTGAACATTTATGCCTAGGTCAGAGTTCCCAGCTAAGAGGGGAAGGGCCAGGATGACCACAAGTGGACAGAAAGGCAAGAGGTCCTCTGTTCAGACAGGAGGGTCTTCCTACAAGTCATATTGTGGCTGGAGGGCAGCAGCTTGAAGGGACAAATCCAGGCCGAACAGGTCAGTGTTAAAGTGGTTTAAGGTAAGTTCAGACATGGTCTGGATCAAAAACTTGAGGCACTATCCAAATTCCTCCATGTGTGACGTTTTATCTAAAGGAAGAATAAATAAAGGGCTGTAGCAAAGCTGATCAAACGATGGCACTGGGAAGAAGATCACCGGGCGGACCTGAGGCGCTACAGGAGGGATTACGTCATCAGTGTTCTGGCAAGTCATCCCAGGAGGGTGAGTAAGAGACCTTTTCAACCCAAACAGCACCTTGTTAAAGCCAGCCCGGGGTCAGCCCTCCATTTGTTTCCAGTGTAGCAAGCCTGATCACAATTAGAATTGCTGAGCCCCAACCCCAGACCCCCCAACTCTGATATTGGGGTTTCACAAGAAGAGATTCCAGAACAAACACAGGAGTGTTCTGGGCTTTAAAGGTAAAATGGCCTTTCACTCCACACCCCAATTATGTTTTTTCAGTTGTGGTGAAAAAGAGAACTCTGCAGCAGTGACAAAAAGTATTCACAAACACACCGTACTTCTCCTTTTACAAAGAAAGAGAGGCTAATGCAAGCAAGGCACCCACCTGATACTTATCCTCCCAGGGTATCAGTTCAGAAACCTGTGGGTTGTTGGGTGGGGAACTGGAAAAATCATGACAGGGAACTCACTGGGGAGTTCTGTTGGCTCAGTCCCTGTTGACTCTTGTGAGGCTGAGGTATGTCCCATAACAGTCACAACTTCCCCAGATCTCCCTCTTCAGGCCTCTGAAGATGTTGGACTTACTTGGACTTACACAGGACAAGGCTAAATATGGCACAGAAGATGGCCTTGTGGGAGAGAGGGCCGCTGCAGCTGACCTGCTGCTGAAGAACCAGGTGAATCAAGAGAATAATGAGCACAGCCAGGTAGGATTACAAGTTACTAAGTGTGGCAATAAAATAATAATCACCAACACCTCCTGAGTGATAAATACGTGCTAGGCAGGGATCTAAACACACACACAGAATACTTATTTTAATCTTCATATCAGCTCTCCGAGACAGATGCTATTAAAAGTCCCGTTTTACAGTTGAGAAAACTGAAGAATGAGAAAGTTTAACTAATTTCCCGAAGATTTATCCTAAAGATGTTGTTAAGTATGTATGTAAAGATCTAGCAACAGGAACATTTATTACAGCACCATTTTTAACACTGGTAAGATTTTAATAGTCAGAATGCAGATAAATATTCAACAATATGAAATGAATTAAATAAATTACATCTAAACAACAATTAAAAATAATCTACTGGGTGTATGATTTTGAAATAAAAATCTGTCTATCATATATTATTCAGTGAAAAACCAGGGCACAAAATAAAGTATAATCTCATATTTTGGTAATTATAAATATATATGTTTTTTAAATTTCTGAAAGAATATGCATCAAAGTGTTAATGGTGGTCTACAAATGTAAGGTTATAGGTTCTTTTGACTACCCTTTCATTTATGCAAATTGGAAAATAAAAATGAATTGCTTTTCCATGAAAGCAAAGCTATATTATTTTGTAAATAATAAAGTAGATGGAGGATTATCTACACATTGAGATCCTGCTTCTGGAGGGCTCTTAATTCCATGTACATAAAAGCAAGTGGAATTAGTGTAACCCAGCATTTCCCAAAAGTGTATTGCTAGGAAAAAGCGCATTTGATAGTCAAATAAATTGGGACATTCTGCAGGCTCCTCTTGAAGATTTGCAATGCATGAATTCTGTTTAAAAAGAAAAAACAGTTTAATGGGTTTAACCCAGCATTTTCCAATCTTATTTAAATGAAGCTCCTTTATTTATACTTACAAAGAATAAATGAATACTTATTTACAGTTCAAGAAATGCTAACACATTTTGGAAATGATAGTTCGATTCATCACTCATTCCTCTATCAAGCATACAACTCTTACAGAGCAATGTATTATATATATATAAACTCTCATAGAACATTATATATAATGCTCTATATAATTACAGATATATAATTATAGATCTATAAATTATATATTATATAATTAATATATATAATCATAGGTCTTTTTTATATAAATATATATATAATCCTTATAGAGCATGTGTGTGTGTGTGTGTGTATATATATATATGATGGGATTTGGAAATATCACAGATTTCGAATCTTTCTTGCTCCAGTATTCACTGACTGTGTGACCCTTAAGCAACCTCCTTTTTAAAAGGGAGCTCCCACTAATTGTATTTCAAGCTCTGTAATAGAGTCTGAGTCCATTTTTGGTGTTTGACTACTGACTTCCTGTTAAGTTTCACTCACTCCTCCTTTGGCCCCACATATGGTCAAGCGGGTAAGAAAGCACCTGCATGCAACTCGTCCTATAGCATTGGCAGAACATTTTCCCCAGTCCCACCTGCTAGCCACTATAATGGTCCAATCCACTCCTACTTTTCCTAAGCCTGCCCAGACCTGCTTGTGCCTTTGAAGTTTCCTCTAGGAGTCCTCTGTTTGAACAATAAGCTTTCTCTCAAGTTTTCTCGGTATTCAGTGTCATCAGCCTCAATATTCAAACCAAATTCCAGGTGAGAATTTATTCTGATTCTGCAAGGTGAACACAAAACAGGCTCCTTATGAGAATCAAGCTAATTGTGTTTACCACATAATTGGTGCTCAATAAATTTTGTTATTTTCTTTCTCTAAAATTGTACTATCCTAGAAGACTAGCTGCTAATTGGACACAGGAAATGAGACAAATACCTCTGACTGCTGCTGTTAGAAGAACGCTAATTTCAGAGTTTGTTTTCTAGTGGAGCTGCTAAAAAAAATTTAAAATTTTTAAGCATAATAAGTTTTTGAAAGTACCTTTTGGCTGCAACTAACAACAGGGACTTCCAAAAACATAAGCCATTCTGGTCCAAGTAAAAGCTAACTTCTCAGCCTAAAGTTTAAAATTTCAAAACTTCCCAAACATTACAACAACAATCAGGAATGTTTTTGAGCTAATGATGATGTTATTAATGGAGTAGGAAAGTGACATGTGAGTGGAGATCACATGACCTCAATTCTATAAAAAGAAAGAAGAGTCCCAAAAAGTTTCTCTAAGCATCATGCCACCCACTGGTCAGTCTAGAATATGAATCGAACACCTGAATACAGAGCAGTAAGACATATTAAATTGTTGGGTGGTGCTAAAATTTACCTACCACATTGACCTACTCAATTCTCATTGCTGTGACAGCAAGCAAGAAAAAAAGAAGAGAAACTTGCTGATTACACCACTGCAGATAAGTCCTCCATTGTTTTAGTTCTGATTAAACAAGAACTTTGACGTTCCTTCCTGTCTTAATGGAATACTTTCAACTATGCACTATAAATTGCTTATATAATCTGTATAAGCAGATTTATTTTGATAGACTGTAGAGGATTCTGTGGTACATGTCAAGATCTTCCCTGTAGAACCGAGGTACATTCTCCACTCCCAACCCAACTGTTAGGAGTGTTGGCTGTTGACAGCTCATTTACGTCCCTTGAGAGGAATTGCCCTCAGCCACAGGGAATGACCATTCCCAAAGTTGTGGCAAAGTTCTTCTTTCCAAGAGAACCACCAGAAAACCTCTGGCATTCAAATTATCATCTCAGAGTCCATTCCAGACAGTGACATTTTAAAAAACTAAATAAAAAGAAGCAAATACACATAAAGCAAGTTAGAAAAAACAAGACTCGTGCTTATTTATTATTCTCATGTTCTAGAAAAATCAAACTTTAGAAATTAATGTTTTTCCTTCTTTTTAGCAAGATAGAAGCTAGTTTCAAAATCTCATGATGGGAAACACCACTAAACGATTACAAAACTGCATCAGGACCTATTTTCTTAAGCAATCTTCAGTTTTCCCACAGCTGAAACTTTAGGTGACCTTATTAGGGTTCACTCTACTTTCTGTATTTGTCATATTTGTGGATTTCCAGAATCTTTTGAATACCCATCCTGTATTTTGGTAATTCTTCAGACTGTGAGACCCACTTGTGCAAGATAGAAACCAGAGAACTTGCTTCCCCCTCTTCCCTTACAATCAGGGCACAAGGAGGCAAAACAGACACAGATTTCAAGGAAGAAAACAAGACAAGAAAAGATGCAGCACTGAATCCATCTTATTGGAAAGGGAGAGGGAGCTTGGAAGAGAAAAAATAAGCTTTCAGCATCTGGAATGTTGGGGGATTTCGAAGCCATGTAGGTCACTGTCCTCTGTGAAAACTGTGGGGCATGTGCCCATCATCACAGAAATGTGCCTGAAGAAGTCCTAGAAAATACCATTTTGGTTTTTCTTCCTATTAATCCCCCAAGCCTGATTCTCTGCGTGTTCAATAACTTTCTTTTCTCTAAACTCGCTTAAAAGGGTGAGCCATACATTGTTCAAGAAGTAGAAGATGTTTAGACACAATATAAAATCTTTTAAATCCTTATTGCAACTGCTCTACCCTTCAGTCCAAAAACATGATGCTGCCTGTTCTCACAGAACGAACAACGAATTCTGGAGATAAGACAGGTTAATTTTTTTCCTGATATTCCAACATTAACTAGACGGCTATTCACTTTATTCCAGCAAGCTTATGTTCAATTTTATATGTGGCTCAGTGAATTTGACTTACTCTGGCAAATCTATATTGTCTAAATGGCTAATTTAATGGTACACCTAAATGAATAAAAGTAACCTTTAACAGAAACCTATTATAGAATCTTTTTTCAGATTCCTTGAATCTTTGGTGAATACTTTCTTGGATTCTGTAATATATCATCTCCTCATTTTCTTCGTACATTATTGGCTCCTTCTCTGCTTCTTTGTACACCCTTCCCCTTCTACCCTAAATCTAAATATTGGCCTTCCCCAGGACCAGATCCTTACTTCTCTCTGTATACCCTCCCCGATAAACTCAAGTATTGTTGTTTCTAATAGGACCTACATATAGGTGACAACTACATTTACATCTCCAGCTTTGAACTCTCTTATGAGCTTTAAACGTTAGATGGCACCAGAGGATTATCTAGGAGATACCAGGAATTTAACATGTCCAAAATGGAATGTTCTAATGGCAAAAGAGTCCACCAGATTCCCCCCACCAAATACCTAGGAGCTATCTTTCATTCATCTTTTCCTCTATTACCTGCATGATTCAGAAGCATAGCAAACATATGGAAGAAGCTGATAAAAAAACATTAAAAAAAAACTATTTGTATAAGTCTGATTTGTGCTTTCTTTAAAATATAAGAATGTATCAACTTTGTTTTAAAAGTGCAAAATCAACTTGAAAATTAATAGGCTAAAATATGGGCTGGAATTAAAAGCTTACTGGAAAAATGAAGAAGCCATTGTTTCATGTGAGAAAATAGGCCAAGGAACCAAAAACACAAAGTCAGAGTTGATTTCTGTTTTGATGTTCATAAAGAACAGGATCAAATCTATAGACAGTGTAATATTAAAATGTGATTAAACAATACTAATAGTCTGATTTATAATCCCAAATTACAGTGTCAAAAATCAGGAAATGGTATGATAAATGAGATAAATATACGCAATTTTAATTCTAAGAATAACTTAGGAAAGACATAATCATTTAATTGATCTTAAATTTTAAAGAACAAATGGAGATTAATGTGTCTTAGAAAAGTTGAACTACAAAAGCAAAACTGAAAGCTGACATAACAAGTGATGGGGGAAATTAAAAGTAAAGAAAGTATGTAGACGAACAAGCAGATAAGAAAGCTGTTAAAAGACTAAATACTTCAATTAGAACAAAAATGGCCTGAGCTATCTTCTTCAACAAAAGTTCCAAGAACATGCACTGGGGCATGGACAGTCTCTTCAATCAGTGGTGCTGGGAAAGCTGTATATCCATATGCAGAAGAATGAAACTAGACCCCTATCTCTTGCCATATACAAAAATGAAAGAAAATTTGATTAAAGACTTAAATCTAAGACCTCAAACTATGAATCTACAAAAAGAAAACATTGGCGAAACTCTTCAGGACATTGGTCTAGGCAAAGATTTCTTGAGTAATACCCCACAAGCATAGGCAACCAAAGCAAAATGTATATGTGGGATCATATCAAGTTAAACAGTGTCTGTTCAGCAAAATCAACAAACGGAAGAGACAACCCACAGAATGGGAGAAAATATTTGCAAACTACCCATCTGATAAGTGATTAATAATCAGAATATATAAGGAGCTCAAACAACTCAATGGGAAAAGAAGAATCATCTGATTTTAAAATGAGTACACAATTTGAATAGACATTTCTCAAAAGAACACATACAAATTGCAAACAAGCATATAAAGGTATGCAACATCATTGATCATCAGTGAAGTGCAGACTAAAACTACAATGAGATATTATCTTATCCCAATTAAAATGACTTTTATCCAAAATGACTTTCATCCAGCAATAACAAATGCTGTCAAGGATGTAGAGAAAAGAGATTCTTCATACACCGTTGGTGGGAGTGTAAATTAGTACGCCCACTATGAAGAACAGTTTGGAGGTTGCTCAAAATACTAAAAATGGAACTACCATATGACCCAGCAATCTCACTACTGAGTATACACCCAAAAGAAAGGAAATCAGTAATTCAAAGAGCTATCTTTACTCTCATGTTTATTGCCGCACTGTTTACAATAGCTAAGATTTGGAAGCAACCTAAGTGTCTGTCAATAGACGAATGGATAAAGAAAATTTGGTACATATACACAATGGAATACTATTCAGCCATAAAAAAGACTGAGATCCTGACATTTGCAACAACATAGATGGAACTAGAGAAATAATCCAGGCACAGAAATATAAATTTCTCATGTTCTCACTTACTTGTGGGAGCTAGAAATTAAAACAATTGAACTCATGGAAATAGAGAGTAGAAGTATGGTAACCAGAGACTGGGAAGGGTAGTTGAGGTGGGGGGAGTAGAAATGGTTAATGGGTACAAAAATACAGTTAGATAGAATGAGTAAGATCTAGAATTTGATAGTACAACAGGGTGACTGTAGTCGACAATAATTTATTGTACATTTTAAAGTAACTAAGAGAGTGTAAGTGGAATGTTTGTAACACAAAGAATAAATACTTGAGGTGATGACAACCCATTTACCCTGATGGGATTATTGTCATTGTATGCCTGTATCAAAATATTTTATGTTCCACATAAATATATACACCTACTAAGTACCTACAAAAATAAATAATAATTTTGAAAAATAAATTGCAAGTATTAAATTCCCCTATCAAAGGGGGAAAATTCTCAGATTCTTTTAAAAAGTAAACCCAACTATATCCTACATATAAGGAAGGACACCTGAAATAAAATGGCACAAAGAGATTAAAAGTTAAACTATTGACAAAACAATAATAATAAAGAAAACTGTTGGTAATATAAACATCTAATTAAACAGAATTAAAGGCATGAAAGGGTCATTTTATAAAGCAGGCTCTATAATTATAATTAAAATTAAACCAAATTGGGAAACTTTATCTGTTAATAGCCTCAAAGTTTACAAAACAAAACTTCTGTTATTGCTGTAGCTGGTTTTGTGGCCATCAGGGTGCTGTACCCACCCACTCACAACTCCCACCTCCCTCCGAATCTTTATTCCTACACCTAATTGCACCTGCAACTCCAAGAAAACAACCCTAGAGGAAGAGAAGGGGAAGCTGACAGTCTGCAGAGAAAAGGTCCCCAAAAAAGGAGGCCCTGTATGCTCTAATAGCAGTAGATAATACAGACTAAAGATTGTTATGAACCCCATTTGTTTAAGGAAAAAAAAAGACAGTGGAAGTTAAAAAAAAAATATTCCCTGATTCCATGTTTCCCCTACCAAGGGACCCAGAATGAACCAGGCTGGGATTTAATCGCATTCATCCACCTCCAGAGAAAATTCCAGCAGAACCTGCATGGAGTTAGAACAGGACCAAGGGAATCAGTTCCCACCCCAACAAGTGGTAAAGACCATATCCAGAAAGGGCTTTCCTTATTCCAGCAGCAAAAAGGAAAAAAGGAGGGGAGGGGCACTACAAAAAGAAAACCTGCAGATCTACATGAGAAGACTAAATGAATGCTATGAAAAAAAAAAAAAACATGATATCCTTTTAAAAGGAAAAGAAAACAAGCATATATATGTATATGCATGTGTGTATACTTGTATGTGTTTATATATGTATACTTTATTTGTTTCAGAATATACATTTATAATATATGTTTATGTGTGTACATATATATGTCTATCCTCTGTGTGTGAGTGCGTATGTGTGTGTGTATTTATATCTTGAAGCTAATAAAGCCCTCACCTCATTCTGCCAACACTGAAGTGTATCACCTGGCATTCCATAGATTCTCTGGATTGAACTGAATTAAAGACAGCCCTGGAGCTGAAGCTCAGCTTCCCAGCTCTTGAGCACAGGGCAGTAGGTGGGATGATTTGAAGACCATGATGCAGGTGCCTCTGATTTACCCTTGCTTATAAGAGCTTACATCAGAAGCTGGGTGAGCCTCTGGAATGACACACAAGAGTGAGTGTCCATTGGGAACAGGAAACAAGATTGGGTATGGGAGATGAAGGGACTGCAGGAAATAAGGATAATAATGTACTACAAACTGAGGAATGGGGATGATCATTCCAATACTCCATACCTAGGTGGAAAAAATATTCTTCATTGAAAGCCAGGATATTATCTCTTTTAATCCTCACAAGACCGAGATATACATTATCCTCATTTTATTAGGGAGCGAAAAAGGTGAACTCAAGATAGGTACTTGTGTAAGTTCACTCCACTGACAAATAGGGATGAAACCCCACCCCTATTGGTTCCACAGCCTGTGTCTCCACCATAACACAATTTTCTTTTCTGAAGTTTATGCTGGATGTGGTTTTCTATTGATGTGCAATATTACGGTTATGTTGTAGTAAAGCGCTCTTCCCATGGGCCACATACATTTCATTTTTTCCTCTGAATCTTAGTTGAGTTTTCTTCATTCTAGAGGCAGATGGCAAATATGTGGCTTTTGAAGCTGGAAAGAGGCTACTTTTGGTGGTGTCTGTGTAAACACACAGAAAAAATATACAACTAACATTCATATTCCTCAAAAAGAACATCTGGATAATTCAAGTGACTGTAATAAAACTTTCACATTCGACCACCACTTTGATACATAAAAAGAACTGCAAAAACCCCAATCACAAGGTCTTTGTTGAATATCTTTACTATGTCTTCGTACAACTCACCAGCGTTCTTCAAAAAAAAAAAAAAAAAGACATTTGAAAAGTCTCCGGGTAAGCCACAATGAATAAGCCCCACTCCCCCTTCATAAATCACTGCATTGTGTAGTGATGCACCATCAAGACAGGCCACATTTATCTCCCCAAAGCAAGTCTGGCAAGAATGTGTTCAGAAAATATTGGTCATGTTATCTTTCCAAAGGTTAAGAGAAGGATTTGCTTATCTGTAATGATTTATGGAACTGATAAGTGGGTGTACAAATGTGGCCAGGAAATGCACAAGAGTAGACAGAATGGCTTAGAACAAAATTATAGTGTCAGGGCACAAAGCAGATAGCTCCATCCTATAATGGGACAAGAGATCTGGGATTCATAAATCACATTTGTCAAGAATAAATAAAAAGAGAACCAGATGAGGCCAGTAGCCCTTGTTGTTTTCTATCTCTCTCACAATTTGTTGACCTGCCCTGCCCAGCTTCTGTCAGAGATAAGAGCCTCTATTGCTTCCTTGCTATCTCCAGATTAGGTCTAAACACCAATAAATAAGATATGCTGGCTTCTGTTAGTGTGTCCTGTCCAGATTGGACTTTCCATGCGACTGTTAAATGCTTTTCTGTGACTTGACAATTTAAGTAGTGAACAGGTATATCTGGGCAAGACCCCATGTCAAACCCATCCATTGAATAAATCCTCAGTGGCTATAACAAGAATGCCTGAATTCTAGTTCTAGTTCTGCCAATATCTATCTGAGTGACTTTGGACAAGTTTCTTGTTTTCATTTCTTCCATTTTGCAACACCATTTAAAAAAGAAACATCATCCATCAGGTAGAAAAGCTGAGATAATAATACAGTCAGGCCAAGACAAACTAAATAAAGTAATTCCCATGCTCTAGCTCCATGACTATTTCATTACCAAGTATATTGGAGGGTTTGGGGGAGGAGGGGGGAAGATAAGTGGCAAATATTTATTGAATCAACTTAAAGACATGTCTCATATATTTAGATGAAGAAATGGAATGGATGTGTGCTCGATTTGTCAGCCTTTTAATTCTGAAATTACATAATTGACCTTAGAAAGAAGGATAGCTAACCATCTGCTGATTTAATTGGTATTTTAACATCAACTGAACTGTTCTGGAATAAAAATACTTTCTGACTTCCTGGTTTTTGCAAAACATTTTCTCTTGTGTTTTACTCCAACCCTAATAAAATTCAAAGACAAACAAAGTTCAATACAACTCCCACTCCTGGCTCTTCTGCTATTTTAAGCTCTGACTGTACCATGGGCAGCAATTGATATAAGCACCTTGCCAGAAAACGTTTATTTTAATTCCCTGGAGAAAACAGCTAACCTCCAGGTGTTCCATTCAATGGATACTGTGCATGCTGTCATGAGCATACACTTGTTTTTATAAATGTTGAAATCTGAGCTTAGAACATATATTGTTTCAAGACCATTTGCAGGTTAAAATATGGAAGGTGTCATGGGTCAGGTGCTCATCCCCTATATCCTCTCCCAGCCTGCTCCCTAAATAGTCTGTGCCCCTACAGGGAGGCAGCAGTGAGTGCCTCAGTCAATCCTCACCCTCATGCTTTACCCTGGTACTCAACCCCAGCTCCATCTGTTCTGGCTCCTGCCTTGCTGGCTTCATTTCCCGTGTTCAGATCAGTACTCACTCTTTATACCTGATTCAGCCGCTCCAATTTGGAGTTTGTTGCTGTGTCTGCACAAAAACTTGTACCTGCTCTATAGATCTGCCTAATTTTCAATGAATCCACCCAGTCAAGGTCTGGTCCTCTTATCCTAAACTACATGGCCCTCCCAGAACTACCAGGAGGGAAGATGTGACAGATCATCTGTATGGGGCTGCAGCATCCATACTCAGCCATCTCAGAGTGTGGACACAGAGCCCTCCACTTTCTCAGTTCCTTAAGCAAGAAAACACAAGAGAGTAAGAGTCAAAAGAGTTGCAAAAGAAGGCTGATCTTCCCAGGACACGGAAAATCCAGCAGATATGGGAGCCCAGGATTTTTTCAAATGATCTTTTTGTTGAACTATAGCATATGTATAGAAGAGTTCAAAATTAACACGTATAGGTTGATGGCTCATCACAGAAAAGCACACCCATCTATCAACCACTCAGATTCAGAAATACATTACCAGCATGCCAGAAATCCCCCTCAAGTGCCCCCGATTAGCAGCCTCTCCCTCCTCCTCGAAAGAAACCTGATTTCTGTCCCCAGACAGTAGTTTGTCTACGTTTGAGTTTTATATAAATGAAATTACACAGAACATATGATTTTGGGTCACATTTCTCTAGCTCAACATTGTGAGACTTTTCCATATTGTCACATGTATCTCATCCATTTTTATTTCTGTATAGTATTCCATTTAATGAATGAATGAATGAATGAATATTGCATAATTTATTTATTCATTCTAATGCTGATGGACTTTTGGTGTATTTGCAGTTTGGAACTACTATGAACAAAAACACTACAAATGTTATTGTACTGACTTTTAGCACATATATGTATACAGTTCTGTTGGGTAGATACCTAGAGTAGAATTTCTGTCACAGACTTTATTGGATGCTGCCAAAGAGTTTTCCAAAGTGTTTATATCAATTTACATACCAATTTACTATCAGCAGTGTTTGGGGTTCCAGAAGCCCTGCCTTATCACCCATACTTTATATTGTCAGTCTTTAATTTTAACTCTTCTGATGTGTGGATAACAGTATTATCCTAGACCCAGGCAAAACAATAACCTAGTCTAGGCCATAGGCTTTGGAAGGCCCTGGTCTGGCCCTCCTACTGAACCACCCACCAAATTCTTCTGGGCCAAATACGAATGGAGCCAAAGAGGACTGACTGACAGAGTTAACAAGATAGGCATGACTGTGATAGATCTAACTCTATATTCTGAAGATAGAGAATACATTTTATAAAAATTATAAAAAATTTGTAAAAATTTTTATTATGAAAATAGTTTTACCAAAAAAATATGAAATAGAAAAGAGTAAATAAACAAAGAAAGTGAAAAAATTTAAAGGATAACACTAGACTTCATTGCTTAACTCTATGAAAACATGAATGAAATATATATTTTCCTAAGAGAGTATAATTTATAAAAACTGATGCCAGGAAATGAAGAAATTCTATATAGACTGATTTTGAAAGAAAATTTAGAAAAAAAAAAAAACAATTAATTTACCAACTCTGAAAAGAGTCCTAAGTACAGGCCATTTACAGGGATTGTTTCAAAATATGAAAAAGATAAAAAACAAAAGGAAAAGAAATAAAATATTCACATTTTTAAAAAAATTATATGATTATAATATTAATAGCAAAATTTGATACAGATCATAAAGATGGCCCAAAACAGAAAACCTTAAGTGACTCACTTATGTGTATCAGTGTAAAATTGTTATTAAAATATTAGGAAAGACAATCTAGCAGCATAAGGAACAATACATACTGACCATGTAGGTTTGTTCAAGGATGGTTCAGTATTAGGATCTATTAGTATATTCTACCATACTTGTATAAGTAAAGAGAAAAAACATATGATTCTCTCTGTAGACAATGAAATGGCATTTGACAAAATTTGGCAACCATTCTTGATGTGCATAAATGAATAAATAACAAAAACATTCCATACAAATGTCTAAATGTATACTACTGTAATGTGATTAAAGATGTGCTTTTCAACCCACATGCCAGTCTTAAGCTTATAGAGAAACATCAAGTCAGAATGAGATGAGTACATTTACTATAACCACTAATGCATTACATCATACTCTAGGTCCTGCCCAGTGTGATCAAACAACAAAAGATACTGCAGGATTAAAATTGGAAAGAAAGATGTAACACTTTCACTGTGTACAAATCATTTTATTTAATACCTGGAGTGTCTTCCCCCATAAACTGACTGAAAAATTATGACAATGAATTTTACTAACTTAGCAAGGAACAAATATAAAATATAGAAATCAATGGCTTTCAGGTATATAAATACTCAACAGTAAGAAGATATAATGAAAGAAATTAGCCCATTTACATGAGAAATAATATAAAATAACTACTCGTAGTCTTAGCAAGCAATATTCAATAACTACAATAAGAAAATCTTCAAATTCTAGTAACTAACTCAAAAGAAAATTTGAAAAAATGGAAAGGTATACCATTTTACAGTATAGGAAGATTCAACATCATAATGATGTCAAATCTCTCTGAATTAATTTGTAAATTTAACAGAATTTTTATAACAATATCTGTAGGTAGTTTTAGAAGTATACATACTTATTTTAATTTTTACATAGAAAAAAGATATACAAGCACACAAAATCCACTGCACATCAAAAAGTTAATTCACCTTGATCAAGTAAAGTAGGCTTTATTCCTGGGATGCAAGTTTGGTTCAACATAGACAAATCAATAATTCACCACATAAACAGAATTAAAAACAAAAATCATATGATCATCTCAATTGACACAGAAAAAGCATTTGATAAAATCCAACATCCCTTCATGATAATAACTCACAACAAACTAGGCATCAAAGGAACATACCTCAAAATAATAAGAGCCATCTATGACACACCCATAGCCAACATCATACTGAATGGGTAAAAGTTGCAAGCATTTCCCCTAAGAACTAGAACAAGACAGAGCAAGACAGAGATGCACACTTTTATCATTCCTGTTCAACACAGTATTAGGAGTCCTAGCCAGAGTAATCAGGCAAGAGAAAAAAAAAAAAAAGGCATCCAAATAGGAAAAGAGGAAGTCAAATTATCTCTCTTCACTGATAATATGACTCTAGACCTAGAAAACCTTAAGACTCTGCCAAAAGGCTCTTAGATCTGATAAACAACTTTAGTAAACTTTAAACAACTCTAGTAAAGTTTCAGGATACAAAATCAATGTACAAAATCAGTGGCATCTTTATACGCCACATTATATTCTTATAACATTCAAGCTGAGAGCCAAATCAAGAACACAATTATATTTACAATAGTCACAAAAAACTAAAATACCTGGGAATACACCAAACCAAAAAGTTGACTGAAAAACTATGGAAGAACTACAAGACACTGCTGAAAGAAATTAAAGACAACACAAACAAATGGGAAAACATTCCATTCTCACGGATTGGAAGAATCAATATTGTTAAAATGTCCATATTTTCCAAAGATATTTACAGATCCAACACTACTACTATCAAACTGCCAACATCAGTTTTCACATAATTAGAAAATACTATTCAAAAATTTATATGAAACTCCCCCTACCCTGCTGCAAAAAAAAAGTCCTAAGCAAAAAGAACAAATCTAGAGGCATCACATTACTCAACTTCAAACTATACTACAAGCCTACAGCAACCAAAACAGCATGGTACTGGTACAAAAATACATACATAGACCAATGGAACAGAATAGAGTACCCAGAAATAAAGCTACATACCTAAAACCAACTGATCTTTGGAAAAGCTGACAAAAATCAGCAATGGGGAAAGGACTTCCTATTCAATAAATGGTGCTGTTATAATTGGCTAACCTTATGCAGAAGAATGAAACTGGACCCCAGAGCTTTATAATATACAAAAATTAACTGGAGATGGATTAACAAGTTAAATGTAAGACGTCAAGCTATAACAATCCTAAAAGAAAACCCTCTTCTGAACATCAGCTTAGGCAAAGAGTTTATGACCTAGTCTGCAAAAGCAATTCATTGAAAACAAACATCAACAATTGGGACCTAATTAAACTAAAGAGCTTCTGCGCAGCAAAAGAAACATTCAACAGCGGAGCAAGATGGCCGAATAGGAACAGCTCCAGTCTCCAACTCCCAGCGCGAGCAACACAGAAGACCGGTGATTTCTGCATTTTCAACTGAGGTACTGGGTTCATCTCACTGGGGAGTGCCGGACGATCGGTGCTGGTCAGCTGCTGCAGCCCGACCAGCGAGAGCTGAAGCAGGGCGAGGCATCGCCTCACCTGGGAAGCGCAAGGGGGAAGGGAATCCCTTTTCCTAGCCAGGGGAACTGAGACACACAACACCTGGAAAATCGGGTAACTCCCACCCCAATATTGCACTTTAAGCAAACAGGCACACCAGGAGATCATATCCCACACCTGGCCGGGAGGGTCCCACGCCCACGGAGCCTCCCTCATTGCTAGCACAGCAGTCTGTGATCTACCGGCAAGGCAGCAGCAAGGCTGGGGGAGGGGCGCCCGCCATTGCTGAGGCTTAAGTAGGTAAACAAAGCTGCTGGGAAGCTCCAACTGGGTGGAGCTCACAGCAGCTCAAGGAAACCTGCCTGTCTCTGTAGACTCCACCTCTGGGGACAGGGCACAGCTACACAACAACAACAACAACAACAAAAAAGCAGCAGAAACCTCTGCAGACGCAAACGACTCTGTCTGACAGCTTTGAAGAGAGCAGTGGATCTCCCAACACGGAGGTTGAGATCTGAGAGGGGACAGACTACCTGCTCAAGTGGGTCCCTGACCCCTGAGTAGCCTAACTGGGAGACATCCCCCACTAGGGGCAGTCTGACACCCCACACCTCACAGGGTGGAGTACACCCCTGAGAGGAAGCTTCCAAAGCAAGAATCAGACAGGTACACTCGCTGTTCAGAAATATTCTATCTTCTGCAGCCTCTGCTGCTGATACCCAGGCAAACAGGGTCTGGAGTGGACCTCAAGCAATCTCCAACAGACCTACAGCTGAGGGTCCTGACTGTTAGAAGGAAAACTATCAAACAGGAAGGACACCTACACCAAAACCCCATCAGTACATCACCATCATCAAAGACCAGAGGCAGATAAAACCACAAAGATGGGGAAAAAGCAGGGCAGAAAAGCTGGAAATTCAAAAAATAAGAGCACATCTCCCCCGGCAAAGGAGCGCAGCTCATCGCCAGCAACGGATCAAAGCTGGACGGAGAATGACTTTGACGAGATGAGAGAAGAAGGCTTCAGTCCATCAAATTTCTCAGAGCTAAAGGAGGAATTACGTACCCAGCGCAAAGAAACTAAAAATCTTGAAAAAAAAGTGGAAGAATTGACGGCTAGAGTAATTAATGCAGAGAAGGTCCTAAACGAAATGAAAGAGATGAAAACCATGACACGAGAAATACGTGACAAATGCACAAGCTTCAGTAACCGACTCGATCAACTGGAAGAAAGAGTATCAGCGATTGAGGATCAAATGAATGAAATGAAGCGAGAAGAGAAACCAAAAGAAAAAAGAAGAAAAAGAAATGAACAAAGCCTGCAAGAAGTATGGGATTATGTAAAAAGACCAAATCTACGTCTGATTGGGGTGCCTGAAAGTGAGGGGGAAAATGGAACCAAGTTGGAAAACACTCTTCAGGACATCATCCAGGAGAACTTCCCCAACCTAGTAGGGCAGGCCAACATTCAAATCCAGGAAATACAGAGAACGCCACAAAGATACTCCTCGAGAAGAGCAACTCCAAGACACATAATTGCCAGATTCACCAAAGTTGAAATGAAGGAAAAAATCTTAAGGGCAGCCAGAGAGAAAGGTCGGGTTACCCACAAAGGGAAGCCCATCAGACTCACAGCAGATCTCTCGGCAGAAACTCTCCAAGCCAGAAGAGAGTGGGGGCCAATATTCAACATTCTTAAAGAAAAGAATTTTAAACCCAGAATTTCATATCCAGCCAAACTAAGTTTCATAAGTGAAGGAGAAATAAAATCCTTTACAGATAAGCAAATGCTTAGAGATTTTGTCACCACTAGGCCTGCCTTACAAGAGACCCTGAAGGAAGCACTAAACATGGAAAGGAACAACCAGTACCAGCCATTGCAAAAACATGCCAAAATGTAAAGACCATCGAGGCTAGGAAGAAACTGCATCAACTAACGAGCAAAATAACCAGTTAATATCATAATGGCAGGATCAAGTTCACACATAACAATCTTAACCTTAAATGTAAATGGACTAAATGCTCCAATGAAAAGACACAGACTGGCAAACTGGATAAAGAGTCAAGACCCATCAGTCTGCTGTATTCAGGAGACCCATCTCACACACAGAGACATACATAGGCTCAAAATAAAGGGATGGAGGAAGATTTCCCAAGCAAATGGAGAACAAAAAAAAGCAGGGGTTGCAATCCTAGTCTCTGATAAAACAGACTTTAAACCATCAAAGATCAAAAGAGACAAAGAAGGCCATTACATAATGGTAAAGGGATCAATTCAACAGGAAGAGCTAACTATCCTAAATATATATGCACCCAATACAGGAGCACCCAGATTCATAAAGCAAGTCCTTAGAGACTTACAAAGAGACTTAGACTCCCATACAATAATAATGGGAGACTTCAACACTCCACTGTCAACATTAGACAGATCAACAAGACAGAAAGTTAACAAGGATATCCAGGAATTGAACTCATCTCTGCAGCAAGCAGACCTAATAGACATCTATAGAACTCTCCACCCCAAATCAACAGAATATACATTCTTCTCAGCACCACATCGTACTTACTCCAAAATTGACCATATAATTGGAAGTAAAGCACTCCTCAGCAAATGTACAAGAACAGAAATTATAACAAATTGTCTCTCAGACCACAGTGCAATCAAACTAGAACTCAGGACTAAGAAACTCAATCAAAACCGCTCAACTACATGGAAACTGAACAACCTGCTCCTGAATGACTACTGGGTACATAACGAAATGAAGGCAGAAATAAAGATGTTCTTTGAAACCAATGAGAACAAAGATACAACATACCAGAATCTCTGGGACACATTTAAAGCAGTGTGTAGAGGGAAATTTATAGCACTAAATGCCCACAAGAGAAAGCAGGAAAGATCTAAAATTGACACTCTAACATCACAATTAAAAGAACTAGAGAAGCAAGAGCAAACACATTCCAAAGCTAGCAGAAGGCAAGAAATAACTAAGATCAGAGCAGAACTGAAGGAGATAGAGACACAAAAAACCCTCCAAAAAATCAATGAATCCAGGAGTTGGTTTTTTGAAAAGATCAACAAAATTGACAGACCACTAGCAAGACTAATAAAGAAGAAAAGAGAGAAGAATCAAATCGACGCAATTAAAAATGATAAAGGGGATATCACCACCGACCCCACAGAAATACAAACTACCATCAGAGAATACTATAAACACCTCTACGCAAATAAACTGGAAAACCTAGAAGAAATGGATAATTTCCTGGACACTTACACTCTTCCAAGACTAAACCAGGAAGAAGTTGAATCCCTGAATAGACCAATAGTAGGCTCTGAAATTGAGGCAATAATTAATAGCCTACCAACCAAAAAAAGTCCAGGACCAGATGGATTCACAGCTGAATTCTACCAGAGGTATAAGGAGGAGTTGGTACCATTCCTTCTGAAACTATTCCAATCAATAGAAAAAGAGGGAATCCTCCCCAACTCATTTTATGAGGCCAACATCATCCTGATACCAAAGCCTGGCAGAGACACAACAAAAAAAGAGAATTTTAGACCAATATCCCTGATGAACATCGATGCAAAAATCCTCAATAAAATACTGGCAAACCGGATTCAGCAACACATCAAAAAGCTTATCCACCATGATCAAGTGGGCTTCATCCCTGGGATGCAAGGCTGGTTCAACATTCGCAAATCAATAAACATAATCCAGCATATAAACAGAACCAAAGACAAGAACCACATGATTATTTCAATAGATGCAGAAAAGGCTTTTGACAAAATTCAACAGCCCTTCATGCTAAAAACGCTCAATAAATTCGGTATTGATGGAACGTACCTCAAAATCATAAGAGCTATTTATGGCAAACCCACAGCCAATATCATACTGAATGGGCAAAAACTGGAAGCATTCCCTTTGAAAACTGGCACAAGACAGGGATGCCCTCTCTCACCACTCCTATTCAACATAGTGTTGGAAGTTCTGGCTAGGGCAATTAGGCAAGAGAAAGAAATCAGGGGTATTCAGATAGGAAAAGAAGAAGTCAAATTGTCCCTGTTTGCAGATGACATGATTGTATATTTAGAAAACCCCATTGTCTCAGCCCAAAATCTCCTTAAGCTGATAAGCAACTTCAGCAAAGTCTCAGGATACAAAATTAATGTGCAAAAATCACAAGCATTCTTATACACCAATAACAGACAAACACAGAGCCAAATCATGAATGAACTTCCATTCACAATTGCTTCAAAGAGAATAAAATACCTAGGAATCCAACTTACAAGGGATGTAAAGGACCTCTTCAAGGAGAACTACAAACCACTGCTCAGTGAAATAAAAGAGGACACAAACAAATGGAAGAACATACCATGCTCATGGATAGGAAGAATCAATATCGTGAAAATGGCCATACTGCCCAAGGTAATTTATAGATTCAATGCCATCCCCATCAAGCTACCAATGAGTTTCTTCACAGAATTGGAAAAAACTGCTTTAAAGTTCATATGGAACCAAAAAAGAGCCTGCATCTCCAAGACAATCCTAAGTCAAAAGAACAAAGCTGGAGGCATCACGCTACCTGACTTCAAACTATACTACAAGGCTACAGTAACCAAAACAGCATGGTACTGGTACCAAAACAGAGATATAGACCAATGGAACAGAACAGAGTCCTCAGAAATAATACCACACATCTACAGCCATCTGATCTTTGACAAACCTGAGAGAAACAAGAAATGGGGAAAGGATTCCCTATTTAATAAATGGTGCTGGGAAAATTGGCTAGCCATAAGTAGAAAGCTGAAACTGGATCCTTTCCTTACTCCTTATACGAAAATTAATTCAAGATGGATTAGAGACTTAAATGTTAGACCTAATACCATAAAAATCCTAGAGGAAAACCTAGGTAGTACCATTCAGGACATAGGCATGGGCAAAGACTTCATGTCTAAAACACCAAAAGCAACGGCAGCAAAAGCTAAAATTGACAAATGGGATCTCATTAAACTAAAGAGCTTCTGCACAGCAAAAGAAACTACCATCAGAGTGAACAGGCAACCTACAGAATGGGAGAAAATTTTTGCAATCTACTCATCTGACAAAGGGCTAATATCCAGAACCTACAAAGAACGCAAACAAATTTACAAGAAAAAAACAAACAACCCCATCAAAAAGTGGGCAAAGGATATGAACAGACATTTCTCAAAAGAAGACATTCATACAGCCAACAGACACATGAAAAAATGCTCATCATCACTGGCCATCAGAGAAATGCAAATCAAAACCACAATGAGATACCATCTCACACCAGTTAGAATGGCGATCATTAAAAAGTCAGGAAACAACAGGTGCTGGAGAGGATGTGCAGAAATAGGAACACTTTTACACTGTTGGTGGGATTGTAAACTAGTTCAACCATTATGGAAAACAGTATGGCGATTCCTCAAGGATCTAGAACTAGATGTACCATATGACCCAGCCATCCCATTACTGGGGATATACCCAAAGGATTATAAATTATGCTGCTATAAAGACACATGCACACGTATGTTTATTGCAGCACTATTCACAATAGCAAAGACTTGGAATCAACCCAAATGTCCATCAGTGACAGATTGGATTAAGAAAATGTGGCACATATACACCATGGAATACTATGCAGCCATAAAAAAGGATGAGTTTGCGTCCTTTGTAGGGACATGGATGCAGCTGGAAACCATCATTCTTAGCAAACTATCACAAGAACAGAAAACCAAACACCGCATGTTCTCACTCATAGGTGGGAACTGAACAATGAGATCACTTGGACTCAGGAAGGGGAACATCACACACCGGGGCCTATCATGGGGAGGGGGGAGGGGGGAGGGATTGCACTGGGAGTTATACCTGATGTAAATGATGAGTTGATGGGTGCAGCAGACCAACATGGCACAAGTATACATATGTAACAAACCTGCACGTTATGCACATGTACCCTACAACTTAAAGTATGATAATAATAAATAAATTTTAAAAAAAAAAGAAACATTCAACAGAGAAAACTGACAACCTACAGAATGAGAGAAAATACGTGCAAACTATGCATACAACAAAAGTCTAATATCCAGAATCTATAAGGAACTTAAAGAAACCAACAAGAAGAAAACAAATGACCCCATTAGAAAGTGGGCAAATGACATGAACAGACACTTCTCAAAAAAAGACGTACAAGTGGCCAAAAAACATGAAAAGATGCTCCACATCACTAATCATCAGAAAAATGCAAATCAAATCCACAATGAGAAACCATCTCATATCAGTCAGATAATTATTGTTAGATAGTCAAAAAATAAGAGATGGTGGTAAGATTGCAGAGAAAAGGGAATGCTTTCACATTGTCAGTGGAGATGTAAATTAGTTTAGCCCCTGTGGAAAGCAGTTTGGAGATTTCTCAAAGAACTAAAGATAGAACACTATTCCACCCAGCAATTCCTTTACTGGGTACATACCCAAAGAACAATAAAACCTTCTACCAAAAAGACACCTGCACTTATCACAGCACTATTCACAATAGCAAACACATGGAACAACCTAGGTGCCCATCAACAATGGACTGGATAAAGAAATTGGGGTACTATATATCATGGAGTACTAAACAGCCATAAAAAAAGAATGAAATCATGTCCTTTGCAGCAACATGGATGCAGCTAGAGGCTACTATCCTAAATGAATTAACACAAAAATGAATTAACACAAAAAACAGACAACCAAATATTATATGTTCTTACTTATAAATGGGGGCTATTGGGTACACATGGACATAAAAATAATAACAATAGACACTGGGGTTTCCCAAAGTGGAGAGGCAGAGAGACGGGGCAAGGGCTAAAGAACTTCCTGTTGGGTACTGTATTCACAGTTCACTACATGGGTGATGAGATCAATGGAAGCCAAAACTTAGCATCATGCAATAAACCTTTGTTTAAAAAAAAAAAAAAGACTACACATGTACACCCTGAATCTAAAATAAATTTTAATTTTAAATTTGTTATTTTTAATTATTTTGGGTACATAGTAATTGTATATATTTATGGGGTATATAAGATGTTTTGATACAGGCATGCAACGACGTTTATTTTCATACCCTCAAGCATTTATCCTTTGTGTTAGACATAGGGATAGAAAGTTTATTCAAAGATATAATAACATAGAACTTCCCAGACCTAGATAAAGATATCAGTATCCAAGTATAAGAACAACACCAAGCAGATTTAACCCAAAGAAGGCTACCTCAAGGCATTTAATAATCAAACTCCCAAAGGCCCAAGGATTTAAAAAAGCACCCTAAAAGCAATAAGAGAAAAGAAACAAATAACATACAATGGAGCTGCAATACATCTGGCAGCAGACTTCTCAGTGGAAACACTACAGAACAGGAGAGAGAGCGGCATGACATATTTAAAGTGTTGAAGAAAAAAAAAAAAACTTTTACCCTAGAATAGTATATTCAGGGAAGGTATCCTTCCAACATGAAGGAGAAGTAAAGACTTTCCCAGACAAACAAAAGCTAACATATTTCATCAACATCAGAACTGTCCTATATGAAATGCTAAAGGGAGTATTTCAATCAGAAAAAAAAAGACATTAATGAGCAGTAAGAAGTAATGTGAAGGCACAAAACTCACTGGTAATAGTAAGTTTACAGAAAAATACAGACTATTATAACACTGTGACTGTAGTGTGTAAACTCTCTTATACTAAGTAGAAAAAGTAAATGATGAACCAATCAAAAATAACAACTACAGTAATTTTTCAACAGATAGTGTAATAAGATATAAATAGAAACAACAAAAAGTTACAAAGCAGGGTAATGAAGCTAAGGCATAGAGTTTTTATTAATTTGTTTTTGGTTTTTGTTTTTGTTTCTTTGTTCATTTATGGAAACAGTGTTAAGTTGTTATCAGATTAAAATAATGTGTCATAAGATAGCATTTGCATGCTGCATGATAACATCAAGCCAAAACACATACAGTGGATACACAAAAAATAAAAACCAAGAAACTAACTCATATCACTAGAGAAAATCACCTTCACTAAAAGAAGACAAGAAGAAAAGAAATAAAGAAGACCAGAAAACAACCAGAAAACAAATATCAAAATGGTAAGACTAAGTCCTTACTAATCAATGATAACATTGAATGTCAATGAACTAAACTCTCCAACCAAAAGATACAGTGCGGCTGAATGAATGAAAGAACAAGAACCATTTATCTGCTGCCTACAATAAACACACTTCACCTATAAAGACACACAAAAACTGAAAACAAAGCAATGGAAAAACATATTCCATGCAAATTAGAACCAAAAAAGAGCAAGATTAGCTATACTTACATCAGACAAAAATAAATTTCAAGACAAAACCTTTAAGAAGAAACAAAGAAGGTCATTATATAATGAAAAAAGGGTCAATTCAGCAATAGAATATAAAATTTTTTAATATATATGCAGCCAACCTTGGAGCACCCAGATATATAAAACAAATATTATCAGGGCTAAAGAGAGAGAGAGGTCACAATACCATAATAGTCAGAGATTTCAACACCCCACTTTCAGCATTGGACAGATCTTCCAGACAGTAAATCAAGAAGAAAATGTCAGACTTAATCTGCACTATAGACCAAATGGATCTAGTAGATATTTATAGAACATTTCAGCCAAAATCTGTGGAATACACATTCTTTTTCTCAGCATATGAATCATTCTTAAGGCTAGACCATATGTTAGGTCACAAAACAAATCCTAAGACATTCAAAAAAATTGGAAATAATACCAAACATCTTCTCTGACCACATTGTAATAAAACTAGAAATCATAACAAAAGAAAGTTTAGAAAATATACAAATACATGGAAATCAAGCAATATGCACCTGAATGACCAGTGGGTCAATGAAGAAATTGAGAAAAAATTTCAAAAAGTTCTTGAAACAAATGACAATGAAAATACAACATACCAAAACCTATGAAGTACAGCAAAAGTAGTACAATGAGAAAACTTTACAGCTATAAGTCCCATGTCAAAGAAGAGAATAAACTTCAAATAAACAATCTAATGGTGCATCTTAAAGAACTAGAAAAGCAAGAGCAACCCAAACACAAAATTGGTAGAAGAAAAGAAGTAATAAAGATCAGAGCTGAAATAAATGAAATTGAAATGAAGAAAACAATATAGATCAATGAAATTAAAAGTTGGTTTTTTGAAAAGTTAAACAAAATTGGCAAACCTTAAGCCAAACTAAGAAAAAAGAAAGAAGATACAAATAAATATAATCAGAGATGAAGACGAGACATTACAAGTGATACTGCAGAAATTCAAAGGATAATTAGTGGATACGATGAGCAACTATCTGCCAATAAATTGGAAAATATAGAAGAAATGGACAAATACCTAGACACATTACAACCTGCCATTACTGAGCCAGGAAGAAATCCAGAACAGACCAATAACAATAACAAGATCAAAGCCATAACAAATAGCCTCCCAGAACAAAAGCCTGGGACCCACTGGCTTTACTGCTGAATTCTACCAACATTTAAAGAAGAACTAATAATAATCCTACTAAAACTACTCTGAAAACTAGTGAAGGAGGGAATATTTCCAAACTAATTCTACAAGGCCAATATTACCCTGATACAAAAACCAGACAAAGATACATTAAAAAAAAAAAAGAAAGAAAACTGTAGGCCAATATCTCTGATGAATATTGATGCAAAAATCATTAACAAAATGCTTGCAAACCAAATTCAGCAGTACATTAGAAAGTTCATTCATCATGAACAAGAGGGATTTATCCCTGAGATGCAAGGATGTTTCAACATATGCAAATCAATCAATGTGAGATATCATATCAACAGAAGGAAGGACAAAAACCATCTGATCATTTCAACTGATGCTTGATATGGTTTGGCTCTATGTTCCCACCCAAATCTCATGTCAAATTATGATTCCCAATGTTGGGAGAGGGACCTAGTGGGAGATGATTTTATCATCGGGGTGGATGTTCTCCTTGCTGTTCTTGTGATAATGACTGAGTTTTCATGAGATCTGGTTCTTTAAAAGTGTGTAGCACTTCTCCCTTCACCCTCTCTCCTGCTCTGCTATGTGAAGAAGGTGTTTGCTTCTCCTTCGCCCTTCTGCCATGATTATAAGTTTCCAGAGGGCTCCACAACCATGCTTCCTATGCAACCTGTGGAACTGTGAGTGAATTAAACCTCTTTTCTTCATAAAGAACCCAGTATCAGCTAGTTCTTTATAGCAGTGTGAGAATAGAATGAACTAATATGATGCTGAAAAGGTATTTGATAAAATTTGACATCCCTTCATGATGAAAACCCTCCAAAAAACTGGGTGTAGAAGGAACATACCTCAACAGAAAAAAGCCATATACAACCAACCCACAGTTAGTACCACATTGAATGTAAAAACTGAAACCCTTTCCTCTAAGATCTGGAACACAACAAGGATGGCCATTTTCACCACTGCTATTCCACATAGTACTTGAAGTCCTTGCTAGAGCAATCAGACAAGATAAAGAAATAAAGGGAATCCCAGTTGTAAAGAAAGAAGTCCCATTATCCTTGTTTGCAGATGATATGATCTCACACTTGAGAAAAACCTATAGTTTCCACAACAAAACTATGTAGAACTAATAAACAAATTCAGTCAAGTTGCAGGATACAAAATCAACATACAACAATCAGTAGCATTTCTGCATGCCAACAGTGAACAATCTGAAAAAGAAATAAAAAAGGAATCCCATCTACAAGAGTAACAAAAAATTAAATGTCTAGGAATTAACCAAAAAAGTGAAGGATCTCTATAATGAAAACTATAAAATACTGATGAAACAAATCAAAAAGGACACCAAAAAATGGGAAAACATTTCATGTTCATGGATTTAATCAATATTGTTAAAATGTTCATGCTACCTAAAGCAATATATAGATCGAATGCAATCTATATCAAAATATTCAAAAATGGCCATACTGCCAAAGGTAATTTATAGATTCAATGCCATCCCCATCAAGCTCCCAATGACTTTCTTCACAGAATTGGAAAAAACTACTTTAAAGTTCATATGGAACCAAAAAAGAGCCCACATTGCCAAGGTAAGCCTAAGCAAAAAGAAAAAGGTGGAGGCATCATGCTACCTGACTTCAAAGTATACTACAAGGCTATAGTAACCAAAACAGCATGGTACTGGTACTAAAACAGAGATATAGGCCAATGGAACAGAACAGAGGCCTCCGAAACAACACCACACATCTACAACCATCTGATCTTTGACAAACCTGACAAAAACAAGAAATGGGGAAAGGATTCCCTATTTAGTAAATGGTGCTGGGAAAACTGGCTAGCCATATGTAGAAAGCTGAAACTGGATCCCTCCCTTACACCTTATACAAAAATTAGCTCAAGATGGATTAAAGACTTAAATGTTAGAACTGAAACCTAAAAACCCTAGAAGAAAACTAGGCAATACCATTCAGGACATAGGCATGAGCAAGGACTTCATGATTAAAACACCAAAAGCAATGGCAACAAAAGCCAAAATAGACAAATGGGATCTAATTAAACTAAAGAGCTTCTGCACAGCAAAGGAAACTACCATCAGAGTGAACAGGCAACCTACAGAATGGGAGAAAATTTTTGCAATCTCCCCATCTGACAAAGGGCTAATATCCAGAATCTACAAAGAACTTAAACAAATTTACAAGAAAAAATCAAACAACCCCAACAAAAAGTGGGGGAAGGATACCAACAGACAGTTCTTAAAAGAAGACATTTATGCAGCCAACAGACACATGAAAAAATACTCATCATCACTTTTCATCAGAGAAATGCAAATCAAAACCACAATGAGATAGTATCTCACACCAGTTAGAATGATGATCATTAAAAAGTCAGGAAACAATAGATGCTGGAAAGGATGTGGTGAATAGAAACGCATTTACACTGTTGGTAGGAGTGTAAACTAGTTCAACAATTGTGGAAGATAGTGTGGCGATTCCTCAAGGATCTAGAACTAGAAATACCATTTGACCCAGTGATCCCATTACTGGGCATATACCCAAAGGATTATAAATCATGCTACTATAAACACACATGCACACTTATGTTTATTGTGGCACTATTCACAATAGCAAAGACTTGGAATCAACCCAAATGTCCATCAACGATAGACTACATTAAGAAAATGTGGCACATATACACCATGGAATACTATGCAGCCATAAAAAAGAATGACTTCATGTTCTTTGCAGGGACATGGATGCAGCTGGAAACCATCATTCTGAGCAAACAATCACAAGGACAGAAAATCAAACACCACATGTTCTCACTTATAGGTGGGAATTGAACAGTGCGATCACTTGAACACAGGGCAGGGAACATCACACCCTCGGGCCTGTCGGGGGCTGGGGGGCTGGGGGAGGCATAGCATTAGGAGAAATACCTCACGCAAATGACGAGTTGATGGATGCAGCAAACCAACATGGCACGTGTATACCGATATAACAAATCTGCATGTTGTGCATATGTACCCTAGAACTTAAAGTATGATAAAAATAATAATAATTTAAAATAAAAGAAATGTGATACATATACACAATGGAGTAATATTCAGTCATAAAAAAGAATGAGATTCAGTTATTTGCAACAACATGGATAGAACTGGAGTACATTAAGTGAAATAAACCAGGCACAGAAAGACAAACATCACATTTCTCATTGATCTAAAAATCAAAACAATTGAATTCATGGACCTAGAGAGTAGAAGCATGGTTATCAGATGCTGGGAAAGGTAGTGTGGGTGGTATGGGTGGAGGTGAAGACGCCTAAAGGGTATAAACAAATAGAAAGAATGAATAAGACCTACTATTTGATAGCACAACAGGGTGACTATAGTCACCAATGACTTGATTGTACATTTTTAAATAACTGAAAGGGTATAATTGGATTGTTTCTAACAGGAGTGATAAATGCGTGAGGGGACGGATACCTCCTACCTCATGATGTGATTATTTCACATTGCATGCCTGTATCAAAACATCTCATGTTCCCCATAATTATATACACCTACTATATACCCACAAAAATTTAAAATTAAACACGATTACATATCAATACATATATCAAATGATCAAACATAATCAGAGCAAGCATGACACAGAAAAAGAATAAAATTCATGCATCGTATACCTTGAAAGTGTGCATAGCAAACGTAAACATAGAAAATCTTTAGTATAGTCATAACTTTTTGTCATTTTACACTTAGAACTAAACTAAAAATTACAAGTTAGCAATTTTCCACATTAAGCACTTTTGTGCACATATTAAGTAAACACCAGTATGTCAACATCGAACAGTTTTGATGTAACAAACAATTTGCTAACTTAAATTAGATTGATACTATTCACAGGGAATACTATATATCTAAATTATTTCTATATTTTTGTTTTAATAGCACTAATAGTAGATAAATCAGTCCCACAGAGATATGTTGACAGAAATGGAAGAACAGAGTTTAAAGCAATTTCAACAAATCCGAGATATTCATTATTAACTTTTATTAGTAACGTGGCCCTACTGGTCATTACTAGTTTGCAGCTCATGCCACATGTGACTCACCATGCAAGTTCACCGCCAGAACTGATCCTCTATTCCATTCAAAGACAAAGTCACCGATCGTTGCTTAGACGCAGCAGGAATGGTAAATTGCTAGCAAAGTCCTCTCCATTTCTGTACTCATATCCTCCTGGGCCACTCACAAACAGCTGACAGCCTGGCACAGTCTTTACACCACACTTTGAATAGCACTGACCCATAGGACCTGAAAAATTGGTCTGTCAGTACTTTCATTCTGCAAAACTCAAGGTAAAGAGACACAGCCTTTTTACCAGAGAGTTGCTCAGAGATCTGTGAAAAGTTAGCATATTTGGGGCAATGCATTAGATCGCTTATGCCTCCAAACTCATGCAGATGGCAAAAGTGCTGACAGACATTTGTGTCTTTAGTTTTAAAATTATGCTGTTTCCACACATTAACATTACATTCACTTATAAAAAGCGCGTTTCTGTTTGAAGTTCTTGTAAATAATGGTTGTCATTTTACATTCATTATGATAGCAGAAAACAGTTTCAATCAGACAAATCCAATTAACATGAACATATTGACTTTCACCAGCAAACAAAAGAGAGAGAACTTCAAGAATAAACCCTAGGGTCCCCCAGAGGAGAAATGGCAGTGAATTCTAAAAAGTTATTTCAATTCATACTCTAATTACTGAATCCATGCTCACTGGCTAAGAATCTCCAGCACTGTGGACAAGCCAGCTAATAAAAGGATGTATAGAGTCCATACATAGGGCACATGTTATTACCTCCATGATGTCAGTGAAGTGAGAGACTGGGTTCTCACCTTGACTTGGGAATTGTTCCCAACCTCTTACTTCTGCAAAAAAAAGAAGATTTTGTGGACCAAAAAAAAAAAAAAAAAAAGCCAAACTCTGTAAAATACAGATACAGTGGTTTATTCTGAGACAAATGTGAGGACAATAACCCATGACACATCCTCAGAAGTCCTGAGAACATGTGCCCAAGGTGATCGGGTTACATCTTGACTTTATACATTTTAGGGAGACTCAAGTTACAGGCAAAGACGTAAATCAACGCATATAAGGTATACATTGGTTTGGCCTTGAAAGGTAGGACATCCTAAAGAGTTGAAGTCAGCAGAAAGAAATGCTTGGGGTTAACATAAGGGGGTTGTGGAAGTCAAAGTTCCTGTTATATAGATGAAGCCTCCAGGTAGCTAACTTCAGAGAGAATATATGGTGAATGGGTGACTGCTTCTTATCATACCTTAAAAGGTATCAGATTCAGGTAAATTTCTCCAGGTTTGGAAAAAGGCCTGGAAAGGGAAGGGGATTCTCTACAGAATGTAAATTATTTCCCCAATAGATGGCTTTGCAGAGTTCTATTAGGTCATTCTTGCATTGCTATAAAGAAATATCTGAGACTGTGTGATTTATAAAGAAAAGAGGTTTAATTGGCTCGTGGTTCTGCAGGCTGCACAGGAAGCATAGTGCTGGCATCAGCTTGGTTTCTGGGGCGATCTCAGGGAGCTTTTACTCACTGCAGAAGGAGAAACAGGAGTGGGCGCATCACATGGCAAAAGCAGGAGCAAGAGACAGAGAGTGGGGAGGGGGAGGTGCCACACACTTAAACAACCAGATTTTGGAGAACTCACTATCATGACGACAGCACCAAGCCATGAGACATCGGCCTCCAGGACCCAGTCACCTTCCACCAGACCCCACCTCCAATTCTGGGGATTACATTTCAACGTGAAATGTCAAGGGGAACACATATCCAAACTATGTCAAGGGCCATTCCAAAGTATGTTAAATAAATATATTTTGGGGAAAAATTCTTTGATTTCCTTTAGGGCCTGTTATCTGTCAGGTGATATTACACCAGAGCCAGGTTGGAGTTAGTATCTTATTTCTACAAGGGGGCTGTGCTATCAGTCTTAGGATCTGCATTTTTATGTAAATGCTGGTCTGTTGTGTCTAAACTCCAAGAGGGAGAGGGAGTAATGAGGCATGTCTTGACTCCCCTCTTCCGTCATGGTCTGAACTAGTTTTTCAGGTTTCTTTAGAATCCTCCCCTTAGCCAAGAGGGGAGTCCATTCAGTCAGTTGAGGAGCTTAGAACTTTATTTTTGGTTTACAATTTTCATGGAAATATTTTTGCTCTTTCACCACTACCAAATGATGTCCCCTCTGTCTCTGTCCAGTTCAACTCCCACTTTGGTGCTCTGCATATCCCTCCCTCCCCCATCTGTCTATGCCAATGGCTGTAAGCCTCATGCTCCAGAAAACTGCCACACAAATATGCCCCCAACTGTTGACCACTATAATTAACTGTTGAACATCTGCACTTGCTACAACAGGGGATACACGCTGTTAAGATCCAGTCCAGCAGTTGACACTTTGAGTTGCATATGACACGTGGCTCAATATAGAGAGAAGCACAACGTGCTGGGAATGAGAGGTAGGCAGCACAGCAGAAACTCAAACAGGACTCAAAGGAAGAATGCAAGAAGTTTACTCCCTGTGTATAGTCAAGAGTGTGGTCAGAGTAGTGACAGTTTAGCTCAAATATAAGCATGATTCTGAGAGGCAAACCAGAGACTGGTGGAGTGATGGGAGGCTTTTAAAAGCAGCATGAGACATTGTTGCATGGTGGTGGGGATTACACTGGAGTGGTTGCTTGCTTGCCAGTGCCAGGTTGATTCCTGTGATCCTTTACAGTGTGTTTCCAAACATTCAAAAGGGTACTAAAAACGCTAAAAGGTGAGAATACCACTATTCTCATTTATCTTCCTATATTAATCTTCCATATATTTATCTTCATACATTCTCCCATTCTTACTAAGCTGGCCTGAGTCTGATTTTCTGATTAGCTCTCTCGAGTTGAGCTAGAACCAGAACTCTACCCTATAATGATTATAACAACCACCCCTGTATGTTAAGAACCTACAGTGTACCAGATACCATACTGGGTGCTTTAAATACCTTATATCATCCTCACAGTATCTCTGTAAAGTAGGAATTATTATCCCATTTTATAGATATGAAAAATGAGGACCTGAGAAGTTATTACACAATTAATAAATAATAAAGCTGGTTGTCTCATCCCCCATGTACAAAGTCGGACTATGGCCGAGACCTAAGAATCCCGTCTCAAAAAAAAAAAAAAAAAAAAAAAAAAGAATCCCGTCTTATTCTTGTCATCTTCCTCTTCCTGACTTCAATCCTATCTCCTGAAACCTCAACTGTCGAAAGTCCTTCTCCAAACCAGTCATACTATCTAGATAGTCAGGCTGGTGTTTCTGTTGCCTACTAGGCCTAATCACCTGACTAAGCACCCTAGGATGTCAACCTGGGCCTGGATCAAGCTAGACTTTATTTCCTTTTGTAGGCTGTTAAGACTGGCCACCCCAGTGGAGAGTCCACTTAGATATCCAGGTTACACCCCTGGACCCAGTCCTGGCACTTTCACCCTTGTGCAGCTGATGAGGTCTCTGGAAACCTGGTGGAAAAACTACATATTTCTGGGATTTGGGAACCTCAACCAATCCTTTCTGATTAAAAATAGCGGAATGTTTCCCAAAGGGCAGCCTTTGTACTACCTGCATCAAAATCACCTGGGCTGCTTTAAAACTGAAAATTCCCAGATGCCTCTGAGACCTCCCAAACCAGACTTTCCAGGTGGTTCCTGAATCCACGAGCTTCCTCGTCTTACAGACATCATGTCTCCAGTTGTCTCCATCTCTGAATGGCTATATAATTGATTTTCTGACATAATTTATAACAATACGCATAAAAACTTAGCTCAGTCATGTTAAGAGCAAAGCAAAGAAAAAGGAAGTTAACAAGATGGAACGGCTGTAAATGACCCAGCATCTTACATACTTAGCTGCAGTTAATCCTCCTAGAAACCCTGTAGTGGTGATTTTATTGCCACCTGCATTGTCAAGCTAAAGAGACTAAGGCTCTGATAGGCTAAATGCCTTATTCAAGGTCATGAGGCTGGACTGAGGTGGGTGTAGATACAAACCCAAGTCAATCTGAGCCCGGTCCCCAAGTCAGTCCTTCTACACCACTCTAGCTTTCCCTCATCGTCATTCTGCTCTGCTCATCCCTGCCTGTTTTTACTCATTCTCACACTTAGTTTCTTAGTTCTTTGTTTTGCCATAATATAGACATTACACATACATCGTGCACACAAGAAGTTCTCAATCGTTATTTGGCAATTAAATAAATGAATTAAGTGTACCTTTTGAATCTATAACTAAATCATATACAAACATTCCCTCACTTACGATGGTTTGACTTACAATTTTGCATTTTACGATGGTGAGAAATCATCACAATTTTGACATAATGGACCGCACTCAATAAACTGCAAGAGATATTCAACACTATATTATAAAATAGACTTTGTGTTAGGTGATTTTACTCAACTATAGGCTAATGTAGTGTTCTGAGCCTGTGTAAGGTGGTCTGGGCTAAGTTATGATGTTTGGTAGGTTAGGTATAGTAAATGCATTTTCAACTTATAATATTTTTGCTTATGATGTGTTTATTGGGATGTATCACCAGCATAAGCAGAAGAGTATCTGCATTTCAAAGAGCCAAGCAATATGCCTACAAAAAAAATTTTTTAACTCTTAAATTTGGTCTATTTATAGTTACAAATCAGGGAGTTGACAAATATGGTATATGGGTCAAATCCAGCCCACAATCTGTTTTTGTACCCAGCAAGCTAGAAATAGATTTGTATTTTAAAAGAGTTACTTAAAAAATGAAAGAATATGTCACAGAGACCAGAGACTGCGTGGACCTGCAAAGCATAAAATACAATCTAGTCCTTTACAGAAAAGCTTTGCGAACCCCTATTACAAATGGTAAAACGTTATTATGCTAGACCACGCATTCTCAAAAGAGGTGATATCACAAAAAAAAAAAAAAGGATTTTTAGGGGAATTTAAAAAATTAATCATTTCATTTATAAAGCAAAGATACACATATAATACACAAACAGATATACAGTATATCTGTGATTTGAAATGTCATGATTAGAGTGGTAGTGAAGAAAATACATCTAAACAGTCCTTTAATGGGACAAATATGAATAAAAGATTGAGAGACACTATGCTAAACAACAGCTAAAAGTGTGGGGGAAATGACTTCATTGTGGGATGTACAATCTTCTCGTGTTTCACCTGTGTAGCTTTCCTCTTAAGGTCAAACACACCCATAATGCACTTATCTATTCATAACTATAACGTTATAACTCACACCCTGCCAGGACAGTCCAAGGCGTCTCACACACCAGCCATTTCTGTTATTAAAAATAAAGCCAAGAGGTTGACTTTTTGAACTGAGAAGCTTACATACGTTGTCCCCATTTTTAGCCCTCACAGCCAAAGACAAGCATCCTGGGTTCTGTTGTGGTAAGTCCAAGGGAATCAAATGCCAAGATGGAGAAGTAATTAGCAGACAGAGAGGTAAAACTTCTGTGTAGCAAACATTCGCAAGAGTCATTCTTGCTTTTTCAACTCACTCCAAGTCTCCCATAAAGTTGTTCCTGTCAAGATCATCAAAGAACATTTCATTGTAAATCTAAAACAATTAGAAGCAAGATGGGAAAACAGTGTGTCACTGGTATATGTCTGGGTTGAAATAACACTATAAGAAGTGGCAGGTGAAGAAAGTAGAAAACAGGAAAATCATGTGATTGATTGTCACGGTGGCAAATTTAAAGTTGAAAAATATAATTTAAAATGTAGAAACCAAATATTAGAAATGTGGCAAGTAAAAGGGGACTAGTGATCTCAGAAAGGGTTTTAGTGCAATGTTAAACTTTACATGAGCTATACGACCCTTCCTGAATACCATTCAAAAGACAGACACACAAAAACACACACACGCATGCACACACAAAAAACAAATAACATAGACAAGGAAACACAGTATGTACAATTTATTGCATATGGTAAACATAGCCTAAAACTATAGAAGAGTTTAGAACATAAAAAATAGAATGTTATGTTAATCTTATTGCTATTTACCAAAAAATCATCATAATAAAAGATTACAACATTGAATTTTATTTCACTAGTGCAGAGTGATATGCAATATAATTGTACAGATTAAAATAAAATTTGCATTAAAATTAAAATTTGGGGAGGAAATTTATGGTAGCAGAATGCCAGCAAAAACAAGTACATACAAAGGATTGGAAATAAAATTACCAATGTACAAGTGCTAATATAATACTTGTCACAGGCAGGGATGATTAATGGATGATAAAATTTTTAGAGGAAGAGTGTTAGAATACAAGATATTTATACATTTTCAAAGTAGCACTTCCCAAGCTACTTCACAATTATGAATAAGATATCTTTACAATGGACAGCTCTCCTAGACACCTCCTTAACCAAGTAACCAGTCCTAGTATCACGATAATGGTGATGGGCAAACAGGGCATTCCTTGCCTGAAGATGGGCTGAGGTAGGAAGCTCACAACATTAACTATGTAATGTTCTTGGCAAGATGTTCAGGCTGAATTTAATTATGAGGAAATTATCAAACAACTTCAGAATGTAGACCATTGAGCCAGACACCTGAACTTTCCTTCACAAACAAGTCAATGTCACCAAAATCAATGACAACAACAAAAAGAGAAGGAGATATTTCGGGTTCAAAAATGACTAAAGGAGTATAGCTACATAATCTTTTTACTCTCTTTGAATCCAAAATGTCTCTTCTCCTTTTCGTTTTCTTATGCCTGGTGACATTGACCATTTGAAGGAGACAGATCAGTTGTCCTGTTCAATGTTCTCAATTCCTCACATGTGTGATGATTGCCTCCTGATAAAACTCAGCTAAGTGTTTTCAGCAAGAACACAGCATTGTTCATCATGTCCACTTCTAGCACCTCCCATCTGGAGGCAGAGTGTCCCATGTGACATGTTGTCTCTTGCCACAGGCTCCTAACTCCTGTTCATTACCGAATGGAAATTGCGAGGAGCATGGCTGCGGTGTCTTAATACTGTTTGTCCATCTGGGCCTTGGTTTTCTTAGGCACTGATCACAACTGGAGGCTAAAGGACTGTGATCTCTCTAATCAAGGAGCCGATTGAGTTAAAAATCAAGAGCATTTTGTGGTAGTAAAACCCAATCTTCAGCAAAAGATCCCTGCAGTGTTGGGTTTGGAATTTAATTCTTGAGTAGGAAGTTCCAACTTGAATTTATCATTCAAAATGAAGGCCAGTGGTTAGTTAAATAAATGATTGATGATATCTTTTAAATCAAAAAAAAACAAAAAGTCTATGAACTTGTAATTGTGTCCTTTGAACACTGGTCCTGTTTTGAGGAATGGCCAAATGAGTAAGTTGCGAATTACGAGGGGACACATGAGTTCTCGGGTCTGCTTCTGTGCCTTGCACATACACTGAGGAAGAGGGTTTCATTGTGCAAGTGGGAGGTGGGTACTCAAATGCCAGGCTCTCTGACACAGGTGGAGAACATGAAGATGAATAAGCTCAGATTCAAGACTTCATTTCCAGAAAATGAGAGGTTTGCACTGCTGGGAGTTTCATCACTTTTTCCCTTGAAAATGTTTGGGGTATGGTCATGATGCTTTAAATAGTTTCTCACTGGTTCTCCTGAGCATTTTTGGTGCCAACAAGATGCAGCACACAGAAACTGACTAAGAAAATGCAGGTTTTGAGACAAGCTTTGATGAAGAAAACCCCAAATGCATTTTAAATGGACAGTAGGAGGATGTTGCTTCTTTTTGCTCTCTCATATTTGACCTGAGGAAGGCAGGACACAGTGACTCAGCAAAGCCGCAAGAGCCTCTTTATTTTTTCTTTTTTGTTTTAATTTTAGATTTTTTGGAGATGGAGTCTTGCTATGTCACCCCGGCTGGAGTGCAGTGACCTGATGTCAGCTCACTGCAACCTCTACCTTCCAGGCTCAATCAATTCTCCTGCCTCAGCCCCCAGAGTAACTGGGATTACAGGCCATGCCACCATGCCTGGCAAATTTTTGTATTTTTAGTAGAGATGGGGTTTCACCGTGTTGGCCCAGCTGGTCTCAAACTCCTGACCTCAGGTGATCTGCCTGCCTTGGCCTCCCAAAGTGCTGGAATTACAGGCATGAGCCACCATGCCCAGACTCAAGAGTCTCTTTCTTACAGGTGATCAGACAATGTAAGGTAATAGCTACAAGACATTCCCATCAATCTCAGGATCTCAGAGTGATTGACTTTGACTGCACCACAAGTTGTGGTATGGTAATCTGTTAAATTGCTAATTAATTCTTGATTAATATAAATTCAATCATACAGTGGTATCATCTCATAATGCCATGAGGTACATGAAAGAAAGGGTCCCTGCCCTCGTGGACTTCATTACTCACCCTCCAGAGAATAGAAGGGAGACAGATTCCCCTGGTACTGGTACATCGTCCTCTAAAGACATTCAAGACATAAAAATAGAGATTTATGAGAGGTAGGATAGTGCCACAGAGACATAGGCTCCGGAGCCAGACTTGCTTTAGTTTGAATCTGAACCTCATCACTTAGGAGTTACATAAAATTACACAAGGCAGAAGTGACTTAAACTTTTTAACCTTTTCTCACTTGTAAAATCAGAATAGCAACAACATTAGCTTTTTGAATTCTTGTTAGAATTAAATAACATGCTCAAGTGAAGTTGCTCCAAGAATGTTTGAACTCATGTGCATTTGAAAGAGTTTCAAGACATATTGTTATGGGAAAGGGTTACAGAACAATATTTAGAAAATTAACCCATTTGGCCGGGCGCGGTGGCTCAAGCCTGTAATCCCAGCACTTTGGGAGGCCGAGACGGGCGGATCACGAGGTCAGGAGATCGAGACCATCCTGGCTAACACAGTGAAATCCCATCTCTACTAAAAAATACAAAAAAAAAAACTAGCCAGGCGAAGTGGCAGATGCCTGTAGTCCCAGCTACTCGGGAGGCTAAGGCAGGAGAATGGCGTGAACCCGAGAGGAGGAGCTTGCAGTGAGCTGAGATCCGGCCACTGCACTCCAGCCTGCGTGACAGAGCGAGACTCCGTCTCAAAAAAAAAAAAAAAAAAAACATACACATTGTACCGCGTCAATTTACTGATATTACTGCTCTATATTTATGAAAGATATAATCTTTGGGTGAAACTGAGTAAAGGATCTCTCTGTACNAAAAAAAAAAAAAAAAAAAAGAAAATTAACCCATTTATAGTAATTACTTCGGTTTACCTGTATGTGTGCTACATATCTAGGAAAAGTCTAGAAGGAAAAACACATGAACCGAATGAGTGAAATCTCTGGAAAGCAGAAGTTGGGGTGCAGGAAGGGTTTTTTTTTTCACATCCTGCTTCACTGTGTTCATATTATTTGAACCTTTTCACTGAAATGGTGTTCAGGTGTTCACCTTGTCACTTAGGTGATATATTTTTAGAAGGCAGAATCCATAAGAAAAATGGCACATATTGGTGGTTTTGAATCCTCCTAGTGCTTTACAATATGTTGGATGGTAGGTATCTGCTGCTTTATTTTTTCCTTCTCACTGAAAACTGTTTTGTTCCTGAAACTGTTTTGTTCCCACCTGTTCTAGAGAGGAGGGAAACGAGCCAATTACTATGTGGACTTCTCTGTGAGGAACTGCTCCAGGCACCATTTTCCCAGACACCCCAATGTGAGTGTAAAAATGTCTCGGCCAAAAAATTATCGTGAGAGCACTTATTATCTGCCAGGCATTCTTATGAGTGCTTTACACGTATGGTAAATTATTAGCCCTCCCACCACCCTATGAGATAGATACTTTTTTTTTTTTTTTTTGAGATAGAGTCTCTCTCTGTCACCCAGGCTGGATGCAATGGTGTGATCTCAGCTCACTGCAACCTCCGCCACTCGGGTTCAAGCAATTCTCCTGCCTCCGCCTTCTGAGTAGCTGGGATTACAGGCGTGTGCCACCATGCCCAGCTAATTTTTTTTTTTTTTTTGAGATGGAGTTTCGCTCTTGTTGCCCAGGCTGGAGTGCAATGGCGCGATCTCGGCTCACCGCAACCTCCGCCTCTGAGGTACAAGCGATTCTCCTGCCTCGGCCTCCCTAGTAGCTGGGATTACAGATCCCCACCACCACACCCGCCTAATTTTGTACTTTTAGTAGAGACGGGGTTTCTCCATGTTGGTCAGGCTGGTCTTGAACTCCCGACCTCAGGTGATCCGCCCACCTCAGCCTCCCAAAGTGCTGGGATTACAGGCATGAGCCACTGAGCCCGGCTTTTTTTTTTTTTTTTTTTTTTTTTTTTTTTTTTTTTTTTTTTTTTGTATTTTTAGTAGAGATGAGGTTTCACCATGTTGGCCAGGATGGTCTTGAACTCCTAACCTTTTGATCCACCCACCTCAGCCTCCCAAAGTGCTGGTATTACAGGCATGAGCCACCGTGATCAGCCAAGATACTGAGATAGGTAATATTTTTATCCCGTTTGCAGATGGGACACCTGAGGCCAGAGAAGTTGTGAATCATCCTTCCTCCCTTCTAAGGAAAGAAAAAAAAAAAAAAACTAAGTTTTAAGTTTAGGTATATATTATATATATTTTTAAATCATATAATTTTCATATAATGTCATATATCACATAAATCAGATTAAAGGCTTAGCTAAAACTAACAACCAACTTTTTTTTAATTTTTTTAAATTTTAAGTTCTGAGTACATGTGCAGAATGTGCAGGTTACACAGGTACATGTGTGCCATGGTGATTTGTTTTACCTATCAACCCATCACCTAAGTATTAAGTCCGGCATGCATTAGCTATTTTTCCTGACGCTCTCCCTTCCCCCACACTCCCCAGAGGCCCCAGTGTGTGTTGTCCCCCTCCCTGTGTCCATGTGTTCTTATTGTTCAGCTCCCACTTATAAGTGAGAACACGTGGTGTTTGGTTTTCTGTTCCTGTGTTAGTTTGCTGAGGATAATGGCTTCCAGCTCCATCCATGTCCCTGCACGGACATAATCTTGTTCCTTTCTATGGCTGCATAGTATTCCATGGTGTATATGTACCGTATTTTCTTTATCCAGTCTATCACTGATGGGCATTTGGGTCGATTCCATGTCTTTGCTATTGTGAATAGTGCTCCAATGAATATATGCATGCATGTATCTTTATAAAAGAAGATTTGTATTCCTTTGAATATATACCCAGTAATGGGATGGCTGGGTCAAATGGTATTTCTGGTTCCAGGTCTTTGAGGAACCACCACACTGTCTTCCACAACGGTTGAACTAATTTACATTCCCACCAACAGTGTAAAAGTGTTCCTATTTCTTCACAACTTTGCCAGCATCTGTTACTTCTTGACTTTTTAATAATTGGCATTCTGACTGGCATGAGACGGTATCTCATTGTGGTTTTGATTTGCATTTCTCTAATGATTCGTGATATTGAGCTTTTTCCCTATGTTTATAACCAACTTTTATAAGACCCTACACAGCAAGTATTTTTATTAATTCCAACTGATTGACACCCACAAAGATCCCATTTGATAAATGAGGAGGTAACTGATGCTCAACTAATGAAGGGTCTTGCCAATATTCACAACTAAACTGAGGTTAAAATCCATTTCTTTTCATGCATAGTCCTGTGGGATTTTTCCCCTGATTATTTACAAATTGATACCCATGTACCTGTGGGAAAATGTTGCTAATAATAACTGGCATTTGCATGGTGACCTGCAGTTTACAAAACACTGTCACATATATTACTGCCATTTCAGAACCTCACGGTAATGCCACTGACAAGGAAAAGCAAGTGTCTGCCTCCTCTTTCTTGGGAAAAGGTGGCCTAGAGTTTTAAACACCTACCAACAGGCAATTATCTAGAAAGTTTTAGGACACAGAATTTTAATTCTGATTTCACATTGAGGATTTTTCTAAGGTTTGACAACATATCATTCATAGCTGGAAGGAAGGAATCATATATTAGTTCCTTTTCAGGCTGTGGAAATTTTCAACCTGAACCAATTGTAGCATTCTGCTTAGTGGCCACCAGAACAGACACCTCCTTCTCCCATCCCCATCCCCAACTAACTCTTCATGAGTTTGGTGTGGGTAACGTAAGCCCAGTGGCGAACCATACAAGCCGGAGAAGAGGCTCGGGGCTAAGTGTTTTATAGCATACTCTCATTTAACTGAGCCCTCCGGTGCTGGGCGTGACGCCTGTAATCCCAGCACTTTGGGAGGCAGAGGCAGGCAGATCACTTGAGGTCAGGAGTTCGAGACCAGCCTGGCCAACATGGTGAAACCCTGTCTCTACCAAAAAATACAAAAATTAGCAGGGTGTGGTGACAGGCTCCTGTAGTCCCAAGTACTTGAGAGGCTGACGTGAGATAATCGCTTGAACCCAGGAGGCAGAGTTTGCAGTAAACTGAGATCTCACCACTGCACTCCAGCCTGGGTGACAGAGTGAGATTCTATCTCAATAATAATAATAATAATAATAGAGCCTTCTTACACCTGTGAGTATATATTATTATACCCATTTTACAATGGCTGGCTTTCAGAAATTTTGTGTAACTTTCCCAAACTCACAACTAGGAAATGGAGAAGCCAGGATTAATGTAGGTCTCTCTGATTCCCAAACTGTACTCGGAACCTCAATGCTTAACAGTTTCTTCTAGCAGACAGCCATCCTCTTGTCCTAGGCAATCTTTCACAGCTGGGGTTAGGGACCTCTGGAGCCCAGGAGTGCCACCCAGTTGTAGCCCTTGTACCTATTGTGGAACCAGCAGACACTTGCCTTGACAGTGTCCATGAAAACCCATCTTTATGCTACGCAGGTTCCCTCCTGTCCAACACTTTCCTCCAAGGGACTAGCTGCAGTTGCAAAAATCCCTCTTCAATACCATTCTTCATTGTTTCTAGGCACGGGCAACTCAGGTCTCCAGGGCAGAAGGGTTGGCCTAAAGGCAAGGCAGCAATGATGTGGTTTTCCTCACCACCACCCATGGGGAAGCCCAGTGCTGGTGCCTGCTCATGAAAAAAACCACAGCAACTTAAGCGATACCCTTTGCCACCTGCACTTTCCTCAAAGTGTTAACAAGGAAAGACTGCTGAACAACTGGTGGGGCTATCTGATCCCATTACTCGTATTTTCTCTAAAGCTCTTCTTCCTTTCCTGAATATCTGGAAGTTCACACCTCTGGCTGGGCATCTTCACTTCCCCATGTGCGCACATATACACAACGCATACACACACACACTAACGGGTTTATCTCTCCTTTGAAAGTCTATGGAGTCTGCAGAGTATATTTGTCCTATAATGCAGGAGCCTTGGACTTGAAAAGCACAAAAGACCTTGTCATAATGTGCAAAGTATTCAACCCTCAGGTGAGTTGTCTAAGCAGACTTTGTCATGAGCAATGCCAGACTAAGTGACATTTGCACATACATAGTGTAATTGGTTCTTATGGCTCTGTAACAGAGATTGTGCGTGCACGTGTGTGTGAGAGAGAGAAAAACACAAGAAAAGAGTTACAGAGAGTGTCCCATACTGGGGAAAGGAGTGCAATCGCTATTATCACACAAAAAGTACAAATACTTTTCCAAGAATTGGGGAGGAACAAGATTTGGAAGAAAAGTAAAATCATGTCCAATTCACTCAACCTTGAATGAATTTGAAAATGCTCCTTGCAGTCAGGACTCCAGTACTGAGACTTAGTCATTCCTAGCTTTTATTATTAGGCACAGAATCCAAGGGGAATAAATTAGCCTCAAATTTATTATATAAATGTACATAAAATAAGATGCAAAACTATATTTTACTTCTGTCCCAGAAATCTTAGTTCTATTTTTTACATGAGTACAAAGATTTGCTTCATGGAAATTTTTATATCAGAAACAAAACTGAAAATATTCCAAACATCCATATCCCAAATTAAAAAAAGAAAGAAAGAGAAACAAAGGGCAGGGTTGTCACCATGAACATAACTCTGTAGATATTTTTAAAAATTAAACTCTAAACAAGAAAGAGGGGGAACAGGTTAAGTGTTCAGCCTTGGGGAGTAAGGGATATCGATACCATTAAGCCTCAGACCTCTATCAAGAATATCAATTATAAGGCACTAGCTCCCCAGTGTTGGTCCACACATGGTTTCCAGGCCATAATATAGTTTCACCACTGTCTGTTAAAACGAGAAAAATGAGGATAATAATGTTTTTTGTTTTTGTTTTTGTTTTCATAGAGATGAGGTCTTGCTGTGTTGCCCAGGCTGGTCTTGAACTCCTGAGCTCAAGTGATCTGCCCACCTGGACCTCCCAAAGTGCCGGGATTACAGGCATGAGCCACCATATCTGGCTGATAACAATGTTTTTCGTATCTAACAATTATCCATCTGTAGGACTATCTTTTACTCCAAAGTTGTATTTCTGACTCTTTTGTGAAATGATGATGGAAGATAACAGTTGTGGTTTATATTTTAAATATCAACTGGGTTAAATGACAATTTCAGAACACCTTTTTAAATTCTACTTTTCAAATTCATTTGTGGAACCCAAGATCTGGGCATCATTGGTCTAAATGTAGTTAAACGTCTAACTTCTCATTGCATGTTACATGATGATATTCACTTTTCTGTGTTCCATACCAGGAATATAGAATCATCAATGATGTAACCCCCATTTGGGCTATCCCTTTCACTCTGGTGGGCATGAGCATTCTCCTACTGCTAAACTTCCATTTAAGCCCCATGGGTCCAGATATCATCATCATCCCCACAAGCTACAAGAACTTGGATTCCCACCTCTCCTAGATGAAAAAGATCACTTGGACAGACCTCTACTTTAACAAAAGGACTCCTTCACAATTGCCCTTTTCTTGGTCAACAGGTCATCACACCCCTTCTGGCACAAACAGGACCCAAAATCACCCTCATAATCATAATTACAGAGAGGTCCATCTTCATGACCGTCATCCCCAAGGACACCATCTGCATGGACACCATCCCTATGCACATCATCACCATGGCCATCACTTCCATGAGGATGGACCCTATGACCCACCACCCCATAGCCAAGGTTCCCAAGGTCACCATCGCCATAGCCATGGCCCACCACCTGGGCACTCAGAAGGATGAGATCCAGGTAAAGGACACTTTCCCTTCCATTGCAGACAAACTGTCGTATCTGCGTTCCCACTCCCTTCTAAAGGAAGGAGAGGTGCTGAGTCTTCCTGAAGTCAATTTTCCCAGCTTCCCATAGCTGCACAACAAAAACCCTCTAAAGCCAAACTTTCAGCCCTCCCTCAATCTGCCTCTGAATCATGTCCAGGGAAGTTCAAGAGTGAGTTTCCACAAGTTTCCAAGTTTTTGCATGTAGATTTCCAAAATAAAATGTGATTCCTTAGATGGGAAAAATATTAAAATATTTTGAACTAGAACCACAAATGAAATGACCAGTAATAATGAAAATCTCAGTTCCTCTCACCTTACATGCTTACTCAAGATGCAGCAAAATATGGATGGGAAAGGAGATCACATGAGCGAGATATCAAATGAAAAGGAAAGAGCTCAGTGCTGCCAATCAGTAGTTAATTCTGTCACTCTCCACTACATCACTTGAGGCAAATCTATGACCTTTCAAATTTCTTTCTCTTTTGAACTTAACTCTAATTCTACAGTCTCTATTACTGCTTGGGCTACATGTGGGCATACCAAGAAAGGATGGTCCTTAAAGGATGGAAGATGATAGTGATGATGATTATTATTATTATTATAAAAGTCATGCAAATTCTCTCCTAGTGATTATTTCTAGTTATATAAATTTCCTCTTGGAAAAATAAGTTCTGAACTCAATCATGAAGCAAACAAACCTCTGGCTATAAATTCCAAAGAAGTTTGCTGGCATAAATCATGATCATAAATTCATGTTCACAAGAAATATCACTTTATGTTCAGAACAAATTTATTTCAATTTCAGGTTGCCATCCTACTAGCCTAGTGGGAAATTTAACCCCAGGCCTTCTTGGATTCTCCTTGCCCTGCCCTGCTATTTTCCGCACAAAGTTGGGCCACAGTTCTAGAATCTCACACAGTGCCAAGCTGTCTGGGTAGTGACCACCAGAAGGAGGTCTGATCCTTGATCATGAGCCCAACAGTTGCCCCTGTTGAGGGATAGTCACCACTCCACCACCCTGAGTGGTGACTATCTGAGTCTTGTTTATCTGCTACTTTTGTAGCAAAGTGTGGATACAGGAGCGTCTGTAACTAGCAATGGACGTGACTGCTAAGGTAAGGCATGTTACTATTCTCTCCTGGCTTCTTGCTGCCTTCCTGGCTACAGGCCCAGAAAGCAGGGCAGAGGTGTTCTCTGCTTCAAAGACCCCAGACCTCGCTGCTCTTCTTATATCTTCTTCCTCGGCTAAGGGCTCTCCTTCTAGTCTCAGGTAACTTCACTTTATTTATTTTTAGGGCCAGAAGACTCTTTTTCCATGCTGAAATATTCATTTTCTTCTCAAATCAGGGCTCAATCATTTGAAACAAACTAAAAGAATTCAGATTCTCTATGCCTTCCAAGTACAACGGTGATACTCAAAGTATTGCATAACCAATATGAAACAAGCACTGACCAATCAGACCAGACAAAACAATGAATCAGAATAGCTGCCATCCATAAACAACCAGTGTGGCCACTCTGACAGATGCAGCTGAATGTGGCCCTGTAAAATCACATTCCTCCTAGAGGCATGGACACCAGGTCAGCTGCTTGAATGGGGAGAAGAGAAAGGTGAGAACCAGGGAGGACAAAAGATACAGAAGTTAATAACTCGGAATGTATCCTCCTGCAGAAGCACTAGTAGGGTTCAGTAATTTACAAAGTACTTTCATAAACATTGCTTGAATTAATGACAATATTACCTTGAATACAGAGGAGTTGAAGTTCTCAATTCATTTCAATTAAATGCATTCTTCACATGCACACCCAATACTGCAGGGGAATAACGGGATAAGAAACCATTCCCACCCTGAGAGCATACGTTCTACTAGAGGCTTTAGACAATACACCATGTATCCTTGCCTTTCTAGACTTTCTATGTCATCATGGCTAACAAGGCTATGAATCTTTGCAAATATTCTGTAAACTTTCACAGGTGATGTTCATAGAGGGAATATAACTGCCTCCTCAAATGTCTAAAGCCCAATCGCCTCACTCTTCTCTAGAAAATTTCTCCCACTTCCTACCATCACTCTTGCTGTCAGTGGCACAACTATTCTTTACGTCCTATAGCAGAGAAATACTTCTTGATTCTCTCTTCTTCTTCATCGCTATAACAGCACAGACATTGTCTGGTTTGTTCACTAAAGCACCTCCCAAACACTAAGGGTTCAAGAAATGTTTATTTAATGACCTGGTACAGTAAAAATTTATTATGATTCTGAATATTTTTTTGTTTTGTAATTTCATCTTTACCAACAAGTCCCTTATACAGAAAATATCATTGTATCAAAATAGGTCAGTTGCTGGAACAAACAAACTCAGTGGCCTAAGGATGGAGAATTTGATTTCTCTCTCATGTTACAGGTCAATATGGGTTATCAGCAGGCGGTCATCTACATGGTGATTTGGGGTGCCAGGCCCCTTTTGTCTGTGGCTCTGCCTTCCCCTTGGCCTCAGAATTGTCTCTTGGATCCTCTGCATCCAGCCCACATCGGGAGAGACTGGAGGATCAGAAAGGTGGTTTCTGTGGGCCAGGCCTGGAAGGCACATGCATGATTCATGCTCACATTTCACTGGCTAGAACTCAGTCATATGGCCACACCTAACGCAAGGGAGATGGGGAAATGAAGTCTGCCTGTACTTCAAGGAGGAAAGGGACATAGGTGGGAAAATGGGCTGCATGATCACCATTTTTTAGGGAAGAAAGAGGAGAACCAAAGAGGTTGAATGACTCACTTAGGCTTACAGCCAGAAAAGTGGGACTGGGATTAGAACCTTGACTGGCCTCCACCACGGCCACACGCTGTCTTCTTGCTGACACTGCTGGCAGATGCTGCGCAGGCCTGTTTCTTTTGTTGCTGTTGTTGTTGTTGTTTTGAGATGGAGTTCCCCCTTGTCACCCAGGCTGGAGTGCAGTGGTGTGATCTTGGCTCACTGCAACCTCCCCCTTCCTGGGTTCAAGAGATTCTCCTGCCTCAGCTTCCCAAGTAGCTGCAATTCCAGGCACTCGCCACCAAGCCCAGCTAATCTTTGTATTTTTAGTAGACATGTTGGCCAGGCCATGTTGTCTCACACTCCTGACCCCAAGTGATTCGCCCACCTCTGTCTCCCAAAGTGCTGGGATTACAGGTGTGAGCCACCACGCCCGGCCTGTTCGTGAGCCTTCACTGGAAACACACTTGCTGGTCAGCCTCGACCACTCCTGTCCACTTCCCCCTGGACAGAGCTCCTCATGCATTTCCCCATCCTCCCAGTCTCCAGCTTCTGCATCTCTACTTCTCCTCCTTCCTCTCTGCCTCGGAACTTCGCAAAATCGCTTCCATTTTTCATATTTTCCACACAAGTCCCCGTTGAAATCTGCCTTCTCCCATGACAATGCACTTGAACCTATTTCAGTCAGACAAGGATTCTTAGACACCTTTCCCTAGCATTGGAGAATATAAGAACTAATCCCCACGCCCTGCACATATATTAATATTACCTCATCACTTCTCAAAAACACCCTGGTAAAATATTATGATTTTCTACCATTTACAGGTGAGAAACTTAAGGTCAGAAAGGTTATGTGACCCTGTCTTGCTTGCGGTCACATAGGTAAGTAGCAGAGCTAGACTGGAATCCAGGTTGGACTGACTGCAAGCTGATGTTCCTGCCCCACCCCTACAATAGTCCCATTTGCTCCCACTGACGCCTCTCCAGGGACTCCAGGGAGAATCAACTGACAAGTTAGAGATCCTAACACAACGAAACTTCAACCTTTATGTTTGTAAGACTTGAAGATACGGCCGGGCGCGGGGCCTCACGCCTGTAATCCCAGCACTTTGGGAGGCCGAGGCTGGCGGATCACAAGGTCAGGAATTTGAGACCATCCTGCCAAACATGGTGAAACCCCGTCTCTACCAAAAATACAAAAAAAAAATTAGCTGGGCGCGGTGGCGGGCGCCTGTAGTCCCAGCTACTTGGGAGGCTGAGGCAGGAGAATGGCGTGAACCTGGGAGGCGCAGCTTGCAGTGAGCCAAGATTGTGCCACTGCACTCCAGGCTGGACGAGAGAGCGAGACTCCGTTCTCAAAAAAAAAAAAAAAAAAAAAAAAAAAGGATTGCATGTGGGGAGGCTTCAGCTTGGTAGCGACACATGGGTAGGATTTGCATAGGAAGAGGGTCTGGGTAAAGGCATTCCTGGTGAATTCCTGGCACCACTACTTCTAGGTGAGTAGAGAATCAGAAAGAAGGGTGTTGGGGAACAAGTGAATATAAGCAGGGGGGTTCCAGAAGTTCTTAGTGGGCTCTGGAGCTGTCATTATTTGGGAGATGAGCCTCAGGGCTCATCTTAAGGCAAAGCAAGGCTACTGTTTTCACTTCGATTATTTGCTTACCTGGAGTGGACTGAGTGGCTGATAGACACTATGGAAAGACATGAAGCCTCCGTCCTCTCTCCCAAAATAAACTACTCCTTCTTTGGTGAAACAACTGAAATCAGGAGGACAGACCAGGAGTACTACAGAGTACTGCAGGAGTACTGCAAAGCAATGTACCCTTCTTAATGTATCACAGAGGGAGCGCTGCAAGTTGCAGAGAACAGGAGTGCTGGAATTTAGGATTCCATTCAGTGACCCTTACTCCCATCCCAGACTCTGCTCCAGGTTATAGCACAGCCTGCGTCAGCACAGAGCTACCTCTGAGAGCTAGCACACAGAGTGGGTGAGCGGGAGAGGCCCCAGTGTGCCTGAGGAAACTGAGGCAGGAGACAGGGACATGAACTTGGAAGTTATCTTATGTACGCAGGAATGAGGGCCAGACCCGAGCAGTGGGAATTAGGGCAATGAGAATGAGGAATAGACATGAGAGATATTGCCAGTTGGTTGATGTTTGTCATGCATTTAGAAAATGCAAAGCCAGACCAGGCACGGTGGCTTATGCCTGTAATCGCAGCACTTTGGGAGGCCAAGGTTGCCTGAGGTCAGGAGTTCAAGACCACCCAGGGCAACATGGTGAAACCCCGTTTCTACTAAAAATACAAAAAAGAATTAACCAAGTGTGGTGGTGTGCACCTGTACACCCAGCTACTTGGGAGGCTGAGGCAGAAGAATCGCTTGACCCTCAGGGGTGAAAGTTGCAGTTAGTCGAGATCGCGCCACTGCACTCCAGCTTGGGCGGCAGAGTGAGACTCCATCTCAAAAAAAAAAAAAAAGAGAGAAAAGGAAATGCAAAGTTAAATAGACTGCAGTGTATACAAGCCGTGAAGTGAATAGAAGGCTAGGAGAAGCATACAAAATGAATGACAGTGGTACCTCTGAGAAGAAGCTGAGGTGCGGGATGGGTGATTTTTCACACTCTGCTTATGTTCATATCATTTGAACCTTTTCAGTGAAATAGTATTCACCTTATCACTTAGGTGGTACATTTTGTGAAAGGCAGAATGAAGAATGGTGTTGAAGCACAGGCAACTGAGGTCTCCAGTGCAGAAGGGTTGATGTGGTTTTCCTCACCACCACCCACGGGGATGCCCAGTGTTGATGCCTGCTCATGTCTAGCAGACAGCCATCCTCCTGTCTCAGTTTATCTTTCACAGCCGGGTTTAGGGGCCTCTGGAGCACAGGCGTGCCAGCCAATTGTAGCCCTTGTACACAGGGTAGAGCCAGCAGACACTTATCTTGGCAGGGTCCATGAAAATCCATCTTTATGCTATACAGGTTCCCTTTTGTTCAACACTTTCCTCCGTGGAAGAAAACCACAACAACTTAAATGACACCCTTCACCACCTGGGCTTTCATCAACGTGTACATGAGGGGAGACTGGTGACCCGCTGGTGGGGCTATCTGATCATATTACTCTGATTTTTCTAAAGCTCCTCTTCCTTTGCTGAATGACTGGAAGCTCACAACTCTGGCTGGGCATCTTCAGTTCCCCATGTGCGCGCGCCCACACACACACACACACACACACACACACACACAGGCTTCTCTCTTCTTTGAAAAGTCTTTGGATTCTGCAGAGCAGATTTATCCTACGAGGTCATAAACTGTGAAGTCTTCAACCCTCAGGTGGGTTTTCTAGTACACTTTGTTATGAGCAGTACCAGACTAAGTGGTATTTGCACACACATAGTGTATTTCATTCTTATGGCTCTGGGGGTGTGTGTGTGTGTGTGTGTGTGAGGAAGGAGCAGGGGAAGAGATACAACACTCCTGGGGAAAAGAGTGCAATTGCTAGTATCACACAAAAAGTACGAAAACTTTTCCAAGAATTAGGGAGTAATACGATTTGGCAGAAAAGTAAAGTCGTATCCAGTTCAATCAACCTTGAATGAATTTAAAGATGCTCCTTGTAGTTAGGACTCCAGGGCCGAGGCTTAGTCGTTGCTAGCTTTTAATATTAGGCACAGCATCTGGGTGCAGTGGCTCACACCTGTAATTCCAGCACTTTGGGAGGCCAAGGCAGGGAGATCACTGGAGGTCAGGAGTTCAAGACCAGCCTGCCAACATGGTGAAACCCCGTCTCTACTAAAAATACAAAAATTACCTGGGTGTGGTGGCAGGTCCCTGTAATCCCGGCTACTTGGGAGGCTGAGGCAGAAGAATTGCTTGAGCCTGGGAGGTGCAATGAGCTGAGATTGCACCACTGCACCCCAGCCTGGGCCACAGAGCAAGACTCTGTCTCAAGAAAAAAAAAAATTAGGCATAGAATCTAAGAATAAATTAACCTGAAATTTATTATATAAGTGTATATAAAATAAGATGCACAGCCATGTTTTACATCTCTCCAAGAAATCTTTGTTCTATTTTATAGGTGAGCATAAAGATTTTCTTTACAGAATTTTTTTATCAGAAAAAAAAAAGATTGAAAATAGTCCAAACATCTACGTCCTATGTCCAAAAAAAAAAAAAAAAGGAAAAAGGAAAAAAGAAAGAAAAAGTAGGTTTGTCATCATGAACATGGCTCTACAGATTTTTTTAAAAATTAAAGTCTGAACAAGGAGCAGAGTGAATAGGCCGATTTTTTTTTTTTTTTTTTTTTTTGGATAGAGTTTTGCTCTTTTTGCCCAGGCTGGAGTGCAATGGTGTCATCTCAGCTCACTGCAATCTCCACCTCCCAGGTTCCAGCAATTCTCCTGCCTCAGCTTCCCAAGCAGCTGGGATTACAGGCATGTGCCACTACGCCCAGCTAATTTTGTATTTTTAGTGGAGATGGACTTTCTCCATGTTGGTCAGGCTGGCCTCGAACTTCCGACCTCAGGTGATCCACCCGCCTCGGCCTCCCAAAGTGCTAGGATTACAGGCGTGAGCCACCGCACCCGGCCAGTTTTTATCCTTTAGGAGTAAGGATGTTGATACCATCAAGCCTCACACGTCTGTTGAGATGATCAACTGTAGTTTTCCAATGTTGGCCTACAGATGGGGGCCATTCTGTAATATAGTTTCCCCACTCTGTGTTGATGTGAGGAAAATAAGAATAAAAAAGTTTTATTGCTGATTTTGAGGGAGAAGGGTTCTATGACCCGCCTTGGGGAAGAGAAATTTTAGCTTCCGTGGCCTGCCTTGAGGGAAGAAGTGGAGCAGGAGAAAGACAGGCAGGAGAAAGCAAGAAAGAGGCTTTGTTTTTGCAGCCTTTTTAACGTCCTTCAGTTCGAAGTACTCGGCATGCCAAAGAGCCATATTTGGGGCTATCTTTTTCTGCGCCAAACCAACACCACCAAACCAGAAAGAAGCAAGCATTAGGGAATCCAGGGCTTCACCCAACCCGTCTCTTCCTATGCTTCTCCTCTATCGCCTCCACCCTGGGAGCAATTTTCTTTTACAGAACTAATGCAATTGAGCAGAAAAAAGCTTGCCTGTCCAGAGACCAGATAGGACACCCATGTTTTATTTTCAGTTGTGTCAACATCCTGCATGAGATTCCCGGAACTCACTGGCTGCCCCTGTGCATGAGTTTCTTAGGCATGTAATAGAATTAATAGCAGTCTGCTTCTATGCAGGTAGGTATCCTGCAAAGAGATTCTGCAGGAAACATGTCTGCACATTGTACTCATTCTTGCATTGTTTACCCATGTAGTGACCTTCACAAATGGCTTTGTGAAAGTCACAGGGGAATAACCGAGTTAGTAAGTACTTTATTCCCCTCCTTCATCAGATTCTGCTCTGATTTGCCATAAAGTTGTATAATCACCTGGAAATATGCACTGTGCTCCCTCGTGATTTTCAAATGCAAATGAGCAGGTTAACAACCCCAGTGTTGCAATGTTCTAGCCGTAAATATGTTTGGATAACCCAGCAGAGCCATTTAACCTTTGGGAACAGGGCAACTAGCGTATGGCAGCAGGAATCCAACCAGTGCCCTGAGTGCTGAGGCAGAGAGGAGGACAGAAAACGAGAAGCTGGAGATTGTCAAATTCAGTATCCCAGTTGGCTCTTGATTCTTGGTGAAACCATCCCTCAGCTCCTAGAGGGAGACTGTTAGATCATGAAACTAATTATCATCCTTTTCCTCTGCTCCAGGCTGCTACTAAGTTTAACCCAGGAATCACAGTCCGAGGAAATTGACTGCAATGATAAGGATTTATTTAAAGCTGTGGATGCTGCTCTGAAGAAATATAACAGTCAGAACCAAAGTAACAACCAGTTCGTACTGTACCGCATAACTGAAGCCACTAAGATGGTGAGTGAACTGTGTTTAACCTTGAAGTCACTTGGGATTTGTACTGTCACTAGGAGCCCAGGCCTCACACACACACACACACACCACCACCACCACCACCACCACCCACCACCACCATCACCAACCCGCACCATCACCACCACACCCCCACCACCACCACCCACCACCACCACCCATCACCACCATCCCCCAACATCACCACCACCCACCACTCCCCACCACCACCACCACCACCACCACACCACCACCACCACCCACCACCACCACCACCCCACATCACCACCACCACCACCACCACCCATCACCACCACCACCAAAGATGTGATCATCAAAGGCAGAAGTTTACAACTTGTGGAAAGACCGATACCAGTCTCTGGCCTGGGGTGGGAGGGCAGAGTATGACTCGTCCTCAGGCAGATTGGCTTCCTGATCAGAGAAATAGAATCTAGGGTGAAATGAAACAAAAGTAAATGGAGAAATCTGAACGGGACCAACTAGAGTGGGAGAATTTAGGAATTTAGTTAGACTGCAGCAAAAGAATTCACTGGGTCTCTGACCCTAGGCTAAAAAATATAGACCTCCAAACCTTAAATGGGAGGGGATACTTAATGGGTCATGTCTAAGAGGAGTCAGGAATGAGTTTAGTGCAATTCTACAGAATTAGACAGAAGTCTGTATGGCTGAATGTACCAGGTTTAACAGCAATGTTTGTTTTTGATATTATTGCAATGATGTACTCCAGTAGGAGATAAATCCTTGCAGGATGCATGGTTCAAAGAAATACCAATCTTTCAAGAGCATGTTTAAACAAATTTCACTATAGAAGATGACATCTCTGGGACAGCTAAGCAATTGGTTACTTCAGCAGAAAAAAAAAAAGAAAACTAACCATGTGACAACATGGGGATAAAGGAAAACAAACACAGTGGACATGTTATTTTTTCTGAAAATAAAATTGAGCCATTTTGTTTCACAATCTAGTACAGTCATGTGAGAAATTCTGCTTCATGGTAATCTCAAGCAACAGTTTATTTGTGGTGTGGTACCCAATAGATTGTGGTGGGTACGGTTGTAAATATACAAAAAACATTAAACTGTATACCTTTAGAGGGTAAATTTTATGGCACGTAAATTATATCTCAATAAAGCTGTTTAAAAAAGAAAAAGTAGGAAACAAAACAAACCAAATAAAAGTACTAAAATCACCCATAATTAATGCCACCATACAGAGATAACTGTTAACATTTGTTTAAGGTTTTCTTGTTTGCTTTTTCTAATTCGTAAAAGTCACATATGTTCATTAGGGGAAAAAGGTCACTTAGAAATGTTTGCTTGAAGAAGAATGTGAAAGATAATTATAATCTCACCACTGACAGACAAACATTTTAACAGCTTGCTGTGTATCTTTCCAGACTTTCAAAAAACATAGATTTATATATAAACCAGTTTTTACAAAAATGGGCTAATACTATGCATACTGCTTTGTAACCTTTAAAACGACATTGTGAGTATGTTATAAACATTCTTTCACATAAATGTTTATGATACAAATATAAATATATTTTAAGTGAATGCTTTGCTCTCAAGTCAAAGATCAATATTCCTAACTTTACTGGAACCCACTAGAATTATTTGCTATCAGGTCAGTTGGATGAACCCTAAGTATCTTTGGCTGCTTTTCAGGTTCGCTCTGACACATTTTATTCCTTCAAGTACGAAATCAAGGAGGGGGATTGTCCTGTTCAAAGTGGCAAAACCTGGCAGGACTGTGACTACAAGGATGCTGCAGAAGCGGTAAGTGTATTGGCCATGCTTGGGCCTTCTGTTTTCTCCGTTGACTCTGCCAGATTTTTTTACTCCTGCAGAAATGATGACTACTGGTGAGCCTGTTTATGAGAAATGCAAACAAACATTCCAATGTGTAGAAAAGTCAGATGCTTTGTATCTGTGTTCTTGTATAGACAGAAAAATTATGGAGAAGCCAGCAGTTAAACATGGAGAAAGCCTTTCCATGAGAAGGGAGCTCTAGTGTCCAGTCAGAACATGTGGCTCAGACTCCAGAGAGACAACAGAGGGACATTTGGGCCAAGCCAAAGGGCTGGCGAGGGGAGGGCCTGGGTGCTTCCATTGCACAACCTTGAGTGCAAATCTTGACTCTGCCTTCCATTAGCTGTGTGATAGCGGGTGAGCTGTGACCTCTCAGAACTGGCACTCTCCGCTGTATATGGGAGATAATACTGACCTCATCAGGTTGTCGGAGGATGAAATTAGATGAATTATGCAAATAACTTTGATAACAATGCCTATCTTAACCAAATGCCTAACATATAGGCCTGGCACACCATAGCCGGTTGTTTTGCTTTAATTAAGGAAGACTTCAGACAGTATCTGCCTCGGAAGCAAGCCCCGTTTTTCATGGATTGATTCCCTTCTTTTATGTCAGAACGTAAAAGATGACTGTCAGTCATCTGCGGTTACCGAACAGCACTGAACTCCAAGTCAGGAGTCTAGGAGTTTGCAGTGCTGGTTCTCCCTTCTCAATCGTCTCATCTGCAAGGTGGGGATAAGTAGCTGCTGTGCCCTGTGCTGCCTGCTTCTAGGAGCTGTGTGGATAAAGGGAGGTGTGCTCTGTCCTGATGGAATAATATCTGTCACTTAGAATCCAATGGATATGACTGAAGAATGACAAGACAAAACAAAACAAAAACAGTGTTCAACAATAACAATTAAACAACTGCCTATTGTTAAGTGCCTGCTCTGTGGTGGGCCTCTAGTAGGCAAACACAGCGTGTGTTTGCACACATACTGTTCACAACAACTCTAAGAGATAGATGTGTCCTATCTCCTACAAGATGGGTAAACTGAGACTCCGAGAGTCAACGGGACATGACATAGGTAACAGCTAGCAAGTGACAAGGCTGGAACTGAAAAACATTTTGATGCCAAGGTCCTTGCCCTTTCTATTAAGCTAAAATGAAGTTTATATGAACAGTATTAACTCACTAAAGTTGAGAGGTAGATAACAGGAGTGTTTACCAGGCTGGTACTAGACCTCTGCACCCATCTTGGTTAGAAAGAAATAGCTCCAGGGCTCAGCCAGGCACAGTGGTTCACGCCTGCAATCCTAACACTTTGGGAGGCCGAGGTTATTGGATCATTTGAGGTCAGGGGTTCGAGACCAGCCTGACCAACGTAGTGAAACCCCGTCTCTACTAAAAATACAAAATTAGCTGGGCGTGGTGGCACGCACATGTAATCTCAGCTACTTGGGAGGCTGAGGCAGAAGAATCGCTTGAATCTGGGAGGCAGAGGTTGCAGTGAGCCGAGATCGCACTATTGCACTCCAGTCTGGGTAACAAGAGTGACACTCTGTCTCAAAAAAAAAAATAAAAAAGAAAAGAAAAAGAAAAAAGAAATACCTCCAGGGCTCAAAACAAAGACTCAACCTTTAAAACCTTTTTACACTGTCTTTCCTCCAACATCTTATGAATATCAGTGGCTTATGTAATCATTAGGCTATTAAAAAAACATTTATTCTCATGTCTCAAAACTCTTTTGGATAAAATCTTCACAAGTTCTGTTTTGTTTTGTTTTTTTACGGAAAGCCACATTTAGCAACAGTACTAGGTAGACTTTCCCATCTGAAAGATTAGGATAAATGATCTCTTTCTTTTCTTTTTAGGCCACTGGAGAATGCACGGCAACCGTGGGGAAGAGGGCGAGTATGAAATTCTCTGTGGCTACCCAGACCTGCCAGATTACTCCAGGTAGCTGGTTTATCCTCTGGCACTGCCCTGGTGGGAAATTAACCGCTTCTGTGTGCCAGGAACACAACCTTGACCAGGCTCTGCTTGCTCCCAGAGGGTGGCAGTAGTAAAGCCATTTGCACAATTAGGGAGCATTGGGTGGAGCGGCAGAGCCCGGAGGGTGGGCCAGGCTTGTGACCATCATCCCCTTAGGACTATCCCAACTCTTCCCGTGTGCTGCATTGTACCCAGTATGTGCAAGGGCTCTGCAGAAGGACCAGGAGGCACAAGACCTGCCTGCCCTCTATTCTAGGCAGCATCCCAGAGTGAGGAGCGCATAGGCTTTGAGGGCAGACCTGGCCTGGAATCCTTCAGAGCTCCTCACCTTCTTGGCTGTCCTTTTCGTTTTCTAGAAAAGGGAGGTAACAGTACTTCCCACCTCACAGGACTGTCGTGAGGCTGAAATGAGATGATATGTCTGGAGGTACAATCAACATACTAACATATTAATCATAATAACATATTAGCAACAATCAGGATAAAAATAATAGCTAACATGTATTGAGTCCTTATGTCCCAGCCATGACTCGAAGCTCCTTACATGTATTAACTTCTTCTTCTTTTTTTCTTTTACTGATACATTATATTTTACATATTTATGAGGTACATGTGAGTGTTTTTTATATGCGTTGAACATGTAATGATCAAGTCAGAGTATTTGGGGTACCCATCACCTGGAATATTTATCATGTCTATGAATTGGTGATATTTCAAGTCCTCTCTTCTAGCTACTTTGAAATATACAATATATTGTTGCTAACTATAGTCACCCTAGTCTGCTATATAACATTAGAACGTATTTCTTCTATCTAACTATAATTCAGTACCTATTTTACCAAGCTCTTCATTTCCCCCTTCTACTTCCCTGCCCTGCTCAGCCTCTGGTATCCGTCATTCTCTTCTCTCCTCTATCTCCATGTGATTAAGTGTTTTACCTTCCAAATATGAGCGAGAACAATGTGCAGTTTGTCTTTCTGTGCTTCGGTTGTTTCACTGAACAACCTCCAGTTCTGTCCATGTGGCTTTAAATTTTATGATTTCATTCTTTGTTTATGGTCAAATAGTATTTCATTATGCATATATACCACATTTTCTCTTTTTTTCTTTTTGAGATGGAGTCTTGCACTGTCACCCAGGCTGGGGTACAGTGGCACGATCTTGGCTCACTGCAACCTCTGGGGTTCAAGCAATTCTCCAGCCCCAGCCTCCTGAATAGCTAGGATTATGGGCACCCGCCACCACACCCAGATAATTTTTGTATTTTTAGTAGAGATGGGGTTTCACCATGTTGACCAGGCCGGTCTCGAACTTCTGACCTCAGGTGATCTGCTCACCTTAGCCTCCCATACTGCTGGGATTACAGGTGTGAGCCACCGCACCTGGTCCCCCACATTTTCTTTATTCATTAACCTTTTGATGGACACTTAAGTTGATTTCATATCTTTGCTATTGTGAATACTGCTGCGACCAACCTGGGAGTGGAAGTACCCCTTTGATAGACTGATTTCTTTTCCTCTGGGTAGATGCCCAGTAGCTGGACTACTGGATATATGGTATTTGGTGTTTTCATTTTTTGAGAAATCTCCACACTATTTTCCATAGTGGTTGTACTAATTTACATTCTTACCAACAGTGCATAAGCGTTCCCTTTTCTCCATACCCTCCTAGCTGTGTTTGCCGCTTACACGGCAAACAGCGAGAGCTTGGTGGGTGAAGAAGCCCAGGCTCCCAGGGGGTCCCTCCAGGCGTGCCGCTCACTCTTCAGCTACGTTACCTTTTTATGGACTTTGCCTCTATTGACCAGTAGGTTAGGGCTATCTGTTATGAACATTACTTGGTAATTTAATACAAACTCTTTTTAATAATAGCCATTCTAATGGGTAAGATGATATCTCATCTCATAATGGTTTCGATTTGCATTTCCCTAATGCTTAGTGATATTGGGCATTTTTTCACATACCTGTTGGCCGTTTGTATGTCTTCTTTTGAGAAATGCCTACTGAGATCTTTTGCCCACTTTTTAATGGGACTACTTGGTTTTTTAATTGGTGAGTTAATTAAATTCCTTGTATATGCTGGATGTTAGTCCCTTGTGGGATGAATGGTTTGCAAAAATTTTTTTTTTCTTTTGAGACAGAGTCTTGCTCTGTCTCCCAGGCTGGAGTGCAGTGGCATGATCTCGGCTCACTGCAACCTCCATCTCCTGGGTTCAAGCAATACTCCTGCCTCAGCGTCCCGTGTAGCTTTGACTACAGGCATACGCCACCACACCCGGCTAATTTTTGTATTTTTAGGAGAGATGGGGTTTCACCATGTTGGCCAGGCTGGTTTTGAACTCCTGACCTCAGGTGATCTACCCGCCTCTGCCTCCCAAAGTGCTGGTTTTACAGGAGTGAGCCACCATGCCCAGCCTCTTCTTTGTTTAGGGCAATGTATGTGAATGCTGATTGTAATCATTAATGCTGCGTTTTTGTCTGTTCTTTGTTAAGCCGAGGGCCCTGTGGTGACAGCCCAGTATAACTGCCTCGGCTGTGTGCATCCTATATCAACGCAGAGCCCAGACCTGGAGCCCATTCTGAGACACGGCGTTCAGTACTTTAACAACAACACTCAACATTCCTCCCTCTTCACGCTTAGTGAAGTAAAACGGGCCCAAAGACAGGTTTGTTCTTTAATTCTCTAGGTCACCTAGTATTACTAAAATGTGTTAGATCTTTACGTTTAAAATGTATGATTGCATGGCTGGTGGTGTTTTCATGTGACTAGCACAGGAAGCAAAGGGCTTTCTCCTTAGTCAAAGTGAGTTGGATACATGTAAAGTGAGAAAAGATGTCTAATCAGACCCCCTTCCTTTGACGTTTGATTTTAACAAATGGGTAATCGTCATTACAGGCTCTTCCTAGAGACAGTGAAAAGGAAAGTCATAGTGGCCTTAGGATTTTCAGAAAACTCTACTATCACCTAGCCATCATGAGTTAACACAGCTCCAAAATATTACATTGTGTCTACAACGGTCGGCATGGCTTTCTGGCTACCCACTAAGTTACAGTTCCCATATCAACAGAAAAAAAAAAAGTAAATATCCATAGATCTGTTTTTTGTTTTGTTTTTTTGGTTTTTTTTTTTTTTTTTTGACAGTCTCGCTCTGTTGCCTAGGCTGGAGCAATGGTACGATCTTGGCTCACTGTAACCTCTGCCTCCCAGGTTCAAGTGATTCTCCTGCCTCAGCCTCCCGAGGAACTGGGATTACAGGCACGCGTCACCACATCTGGCTAATTTTTGTACTTTTAGTACATGAGGGGTCACCATGTTGGCCAGGCTGGTCTCGAACTCCCAACCTCAAGTCATCCTCCCACCTCGGCCTCCCAAAGTGCTGGGACTACAGGCCTGAGCCACTGTGCTCAGCTACAAATCTTCTTAATGATTCAGTACAACCAGAATTTCTTCCTTTTTTTTTTTTTTTTTTGAGACAGAGTCTGGTTCTTTTGCCCAGGCTGGAGTACAGTGGTGCTATCTCAGTTCACTGCAACCTCCACCTCCCAAGTTTAAGAGATCTCCTGCCTCAGCCTCCCGAATAGCTGGGCTTACAGGCACCCGCCACCACACTCGGCTAATTTTTGTATTTTCGGTAGAGACAAGGTTTCCCCAAGTTGGCCAGGCTGGTCTTGAACTCCTGACCTCAGGTGATCCACCTGACTCGGTCTCCCAAAGCGCTAGGATTACAGGCATGAGCCACCACGCCTGGCCCACCCAGACTTTTCTGATAGTTGACTGGGTCGCTTATATTTCAGCCTCTTATTATGAGTGATTCCCTTTGGTCAGCAACATTCTCTGCATTTAATAAACCTTACAACTTGCTTTCATGTGAGCATGCTTTACTCAATGATGTCCATATAGAGCTATCAGGGTGGGAGAGGCCCAGACTAAAGTAGGAGAAATCTTACTACTTGATAACCTGGGAGCCTGAGGACCCAGCAGTAAAGACCACTCCCCTCCAAAGTTTTCTTTGTCCATCTAGAAGGGCATTATTATTTTATGAAATTCACTAAACATTTCTCTCTGCAGCCTGGCAGGGGGACCATTGTTAGGATTTACTTAAAGAAATCCATGTTCCAAACCTGGCTGAAAAATAGCAAAATATATATATTGCTTGTCATTTTCAGATGGCTAGTGGGGTGTGTGTGTGTGTATAGTGTGTGTGTGTTTGTGTGAGAGATGTGAGTGTTAAGGTGCTCAATGTTTATTCAGCATTTTTTTGCCTAGTAATAATAATAATTTATATTTCTTGAGCACTTTTTATATTGCCACACAGTTTTCTAACCTCCTCATAACATTCCTATCCCACAGCGAATAATGTTTAAACCGCCCTTTAAATATTCAATCTGAAATTGTTTCAGGTGGTGGCTGGATGGAACTTTCTAATTACCTACTCAATTGTGCAAACGAATTGTTCCAAAGAGAATTTTCTGTTCTTAACTCCAGACTGCAAGTCCCTTTGGAATGGTGTAAGTGGGCAAAAATTTAATGATAAAGTTCTTAGCATTTTGTTTACATTTTGATGGTAACTATCAAGCTGAGTGGGAAGACCGTCACGAAAATTTTAGATGACATTCAGCAATTCATATTCACATTCACTCGAGAAGCCTAAAGCTCACATCACTGGTCAAGCTGCCTTACCTACCTGGCCAAAGAATCTGCACAGCTAGCATTAAGTATTTTTTTATAACTTTATTTTATTTTATTTATTTTTTGAGACAGAGTCTCACTCTGTTCCCCATGCTGGAGTGCAGTGGTGCAATCTCGTCTCACTGCAGCCTCCACCTCCCAGGTTCAAGCTATTCTCCTGCCTCAGCCTCCCAAGTAGCTAGGACTACAGGCGCCAACCACCATGCACGGCTAATTTTTGTATTTATAGTAGAGACAGGGTTTTACCGTGTTGGCCAGGGTGGTCTGGAACTCCTGATCTCAGGTGATCCGCCCACCTTGGTCTCCCAAAGTGCTGGAATTACAGGTGTGAGCCACCGCGCCTGGCCAGCAGTAAGTATTTACAGAGTGTAACCAGGGACGACGAATAGACAAAATGCTTGAACTGTCAAGTGTATCTTCATTATGTCTCCACACTTTCCTATTTCCTTTTCTTCCCCGTGTGCTCAATGCCCATATGGTATTCCCTTGCTCTACCCAGGGTTATTCATGTCAAACTTTCCTCTGCTTGTTTTCTCATCTTCTCTTCCCTACCTTTATCTTTAATAAACAGACCCTGAGTCTCTAGCCCTTAGTGGTCCTTCCTAGCATCGTATCTTGTTATCTGAACCAAAATTATATTAAAATGGTGTCTCTCAAGGTAGTAGTAGCCAGTGAATGTTAAGATGGCTAAGACATGATATGTGCCCAGGGATGTTTGCATGTGAGCAGAAGACTGTGCTTTAGGCAAGGAATTGCTGCAAGTCCTTTGATCTAGTAATTCTGCTGCTAATTCTTTTATATGGGAAATCCAGACCATAAGATGTTAATTTCAGTTGCTTTTTAATAGAAAAATATTGTAAATAAATTGTTTATGCAACATTAGAGAATGGTTAAGTAAATTACAGTATATCCATACAGAGTAAAAATACAACCCACAGAATGAGAGAAAATATTTGCAAGAGTTTAACATGATACAGCTATCAAAAATTTTTAATTTTTAGTGACATAGTGAAATGGTTACAATGTCAAGTAAAAAACAAAAAAAGTGAGATACAAAGCTATACATGCAGATTTATTTAAATATGTAAAATAAATATAAATATAAAAAGTGATGGAAAACAAATTACGACAAAATATAGAATGTAGTTAACTTTCATTTGGAATTGTGGGTGCTTTTTCCTTTCTTTTTTTTTTTTTTTTTTTGAGAAGGGGTCTTGCTCTGTCACCCAGGCTGGAGTGCAGTGGTGCAATCTCAGCTCACTGCAACCTCCGCCTCCAGAGTTCAAGTGATTCTCATGCCTCGGCCTCCCTGAGTAGCTGGGATTACAGGTGCCCGCTGCCATGCCCGGCAAATTTTTGTATTTTTAGTACAGATGGGGGTTTCACCGTGTTGGCCAGGCTGGGTTTGAATTCCTGACGTCAGGTGATCCAGCCACCTTGGCCTTCCAAAGTGCTGGTATTACAGGTGCGAGCCACCACGCCCAGCCACTTTTTCTGATTCTTTATATTTTTTGGAACTTTTTGATACTTCCCGAGTTTTCTAATTGAGCATGCATTTATTTTATTGAGAAAAAAGTAAAAAGAATGCTATCAAGGGAGTAAAAATACAACTCACAGAATGAGAGAAAATATTTGCAAATCATGTATCTGACAAGAGTTTAACATGCAGAATATATAAAAAACCTCTTTTTGTTCACAAAATAACAAGTATTAGAAAGGGCATGGAGAAATTAGAACTTCTGTGCATTGCCAGTAGGACTGTAAAATGCTGCAACCATTATAGAAAATAATTTGGCAATTTCTGAAAAACTTAACTATAGAATTACTATATGATCCAGAAGTTGCTCTCTTAGGTATATGCCCAAAGAAATGGAAACGCATATTCAAACACATGCTTACACGTGAATATTTATAGCAGCAAAATTCATAATAGCCAGAAAGTCGAAACAACCCAAGTGTCCATCAACAGGTGAATGGATAAAGAAAATGTGCTATCAGGCCGGGCGCGGTGGCTCACGCCTGTAGTCCCAGCACTTTGGGAGGTCGAGGCGGGCGGATCACGAGGTCAGGAGATCGAGACCATCCTGGCTAACACAGTGAAACCCCGTCTCTACTAAAAATACAAAAAATTAGCCGGGCGAGGTGGCGGGCGCCTGTAGTCCCAGCTACTCCGGAGGCTGAGGCAGGAGAATGGCGTGAACCAAGATTGCGCCACTGCACCTCCAGCCTGGGTGACTGAGCCAGACTCCGTCTCAAAAAAAAAAAAAAAAAGAAGATGTGCTATCATATATATACACAATGAAACACTGTTCACCCTTTAAAAACAATGAAATTCTGATACATGCTACAATGTGGATGAAGCTTGAAAATATGATGTTAAGTGAAATAAGCCAGACACACACACAAAATATTGTATGATTCCACTTACATGAAACATCTAGAATAGGCAAATTCATAGAGACAGTGAGTAGATGTGAATTTGTGAGTGGAGAGGAGGAGAGAATGGGGGTGTATTGCTCAGTGGGTAGAGAATTTCTGTTTGGGGTGATGAAAACTTTTGGAAATGGTGATGGGTTGCATGACATTGTGAATGGAATTAATGCCACTGAACTGTATCCTTTACAACGGTTAAAATGGCAGATTTTATACTATACATGTTTTATCACATTTATCATACAGCACTTGGCTATGTTTGTTTATTATTCTTTTTTCTCCTCACTTCTGGGGACCTAGGCATAGGTTTTTCTATTTGTTTTTCTCCCGCTGTTTTTAAACTATGAACTCATGTCAAGTCAAAAATTAACTTAAAATGCTGTTGTGATAACATTATATGGAATTCTCATTTTTGTTATTTTGGTTGTTTTATTTTTCCTTATCCAAGAAAGACCCTAACTTTATCGGCAAGCATGTTTATATTTCCAAGTATATCATTTTTGTTTGTTTAAACATGCTATTAATTTTTACAGATTATTTTTTCTTTTTGGTGCTGAGGTGAAAGAACATGTCCTGTACTGTTTATGCTTTGTAAAATTTATTGAATCTTTTTGTGACCTGGTGTAAAAACAATGAACAATATTTGTATGATACTGGCTGGGCACAATAGCTCATGCCTGTAATCCCAGCAGTTTGGGAGGCCGAGGTGGGTGGATCACTTGAGATCAGGAGTTCGAGACCAGCCTGGCCAACATGGCAAAACCTCATCTCTACTAAAAAAACAAAAAAAAAAAAGCTGGGTGTGGTTGCATACACCTGTAATCCCAGATACTTGGGAGGCTGAGGCAGGAGAATCACTTGAATCCAGGAGGCAGAGGTTGCAATGAGCCAAGATTGCACTACTGCACTCCAGCCTTGGCGACAGAGACACTGTCTCAAAAAAAATATATATATATATATATATATACACACACACACACACACACACACAAATACATACAAATTTTATGATACTTATGAAAGTATTTTAAATCATATGTAGCATATGAAAATACCATTTAAATAAATCTTTATTAAGTTATTCAAATCTTCTATGGTCTTATTATTTTTTCTCTTGCCCTTTCTTAGATTTGTAATTGCATACTAAATTTCCCCACCATGATTATTTCTATCCATTTCTCTTCACATGTGTAATTTTTTCTACTTTATGTATTTTGATTCCATGCCTTCCAGTCCATGCTTTTGAAAAATAAAATTATCATTTTTACTACCTTTATGAGTGTTTTCGTTATCATGAGTTTTACTTTGTCCAATATTACTAATACTCTAGTTCCTACTATGTTTATATTTGTCCCATGTAGCTTTGTTCATCTTTTCTTTTTAAGCTCTATACATTGTTTCTATTATAAGATGATTCTTGAAACCGTAATACATTGATTTGGTGTTTTAACAGTCTGAAAGTCTTACCTTCTTTTTTTAGAAATTTACCTTTTTACTTACATGGCTGTTATTTCTATACTAGATCTTCTTATTATCTTATTTCCTGCTTTCCATGTGCTTGTGTATATGCATGTATTTGTTGATGCTATTGATACTAATACCGAACTGTATTTTAGTATCTCTTTCACAGTAAGACTATGTTTTGTTTCTTTCTTTCTTTGCTCCGCAGTGATTTGGAAAGTACACATCCCTGTTTTTCAATTTTACTAGTTGTTTACTTTAAAGACTCTAAAAAATGTTTTTAACTGAGCACTTATATGCTTTTTAAAAACCAGGATACCGGTGAATGTACAGATGATGCATACATCGATACTCAGCTACGAATTGCTTCCTTCTCACAGAAGTGTGACATTTATCCAGGTAAGGAATAACACACGTTGGCACCACAATAGAGGAATAGCGGTCCCAGACAACTGGCTAGGTCTTTTCCTGTAAGTTGTGTTTTAGTTCCCATGATATACTCCAAAGTCTGTGTAACCTGCAGACACAGATGCACCCCTTGATGAGAACACTGGACCCCTTCCCTGCCCAGTTGTGCTGCAGCTCAGACTGTTCTGCAAGTGGCCAGAATGGGTTATGAAGACAGAAGGGAAATTTGTGACCCCTGGGTAAAGTTGGCCTTTGGGTACAATGCCAACTGGTCTCTCTTCTCTACAAGTTGTCCTTAAGTCAGATGTTGTAAGTTGGAGAGACCTGTATTTTATTTCTTAGCACTCAGAATAAAACCCTTTCAATTAAGGTGTTTTTTTTCCTGCATGTTATAATGGGAGGAAATGGAGATAGTGTGAGTTTGTGGTCAGGTCAGTGTTTCTTATAACAAGGGTGTGTTTTTCTCATACTTGGAAAACACTTGTATGCGTTCCACCATGAGTAGTCTGAAGCTGCCTGTTCACCAGAACCACAGCACTTAAATTTTTCTCATGAGAGTCACTCCTTTAAATTAAGCATTGCTTTTTACAGTTTCCATCAAAAATGCAAAAATTCGGGAAAAGTGTAGCATTTTGATTGAGTTACTTGCACCTTCCTATTGAAAATGTTTCCCTAAATATACTGTGCTCTGAGGAGGGGAAAAGAAGAGAGGCAGGACGTGAAAGTCAGACAGACAACCTTCACCCACTCACTACTGGGCCTGGGCTCCCATGTGGCCCTTTACACATGTGGATGCTGGTTCTTGTGCAGGAGGGATGCTAGGCCAGGCTGCTACTTCAGTGTACATGCTGACTTAAAACCTGATCCTTTCAGGGGAGGATTTTGTACAACCACCTTCCAAGATTTGCGTGGGCTGCCCCAGAGATATACCCACCAACAGCCCAGAGCTGGAGGAGACACTGACTCACACCATCACAAAGCTTAATGCGGAGAATAACGCAACTTTCTATTTCAAGATTGACAATGTGAAAAAAGCAAGAGTACAGGTTTGTAAATTATGCTACAAAAGCAGTAACACTATAGTCTATGTGCAAATTGCTTACTAATTTTGCCACTGATCTTGGCTCTGGATTAGGAAATGATACATTTGATAATGTGATTTGGTACATTAGATTTAATTAAGTGCCAGTCTCCCTGTATGCTTGATCCTGGACAAGTGTTTTACAACATTCTCTCTGTTTTCTATATGTGAAGGACTGAGGTGAGGATCAAATAAGTTAATATATGCCATATCACTTTTTCAAACTGTAGAACGCTATATAAATACAATAGCGGCTGGGCACGGTGGCTCACACCTGTAATACCAGCACTTTGGGAGGTCGAGGCAGGTGGATCACAAGGTCAAGAGATCGAGACCGTCCTGGCCAACATGGTGAAACCCTATCTCTACTAAAAATACAAAAATTAGCTGGGCGTGGTGGTGTGCACCTATAGTCCCAGCTACTCAGGAGGCTGAGGCAGGAGAATCGTTTGAACCTGGGAGGCAGAGGTTTCAGTGAGCCAAGATTGCGCCACTGTACTGCAGCCTGGCAACACAGTGAGACTCTGTCTAAATAAATAAATAAATACAATAGCAACAGTGATACAATTAATAAAATTCAGGGCTACGGCCAGCAAGACTTACTCTATGTCTTTCTAGACTCATCTCTCATTATAATACCACATAATGCCTTGGGCTCGGCCACATCAGGCAATCCATCACTGCCCAGGCTCCAAACTCTCTTGCCTCCATGTCTTTCACCCACTGTTCTCTCTGCCTGGGATCCCACTCTCCTGCAAATGTACCCTCTGGGGATTCATCTTCCTTTCATGCCCTGTCAATAGAAGATTGACAGGAGTGTCTCCCGGGAGTCAGGAGACTCAGTTCCACCATAGCATCCGCCACTCACATGCCAGATCACTCTGGGTGGTCATTCAAACGTTCTAAGCCTTTGTGGCCCCATTTGTAAAATGAGTGACTGTATTAGAAGAGCCTACATTTGCCAGGCATAGTGGCTCATGCCTGTAATCCCAGCACTCTGGGAGGCCGAGGCAGGCAAATCACCTGAGGTCAGGAATTCGAGACCAGCCTGACCGTGGCGAAACCTCATCTCTACTAAAAATACAAAACTAGCCGGGCGTGGTGATGCATGCCTGTAATCTCAGCTACTCGGGAGCCTAAGGAAGGATAATCACTTGAACCCGGGAGGTGGAGGTTGCAATGAGCTGAGATTGCACCATTGCTCTCCAGCCTGGGCAACAAGAGCAAAACTCCGTCTCAAAAAAAGAGAAGAGCCTACATTTCTAGCAACTCCAATAGTCTCTGACTGATATGATTATGGACAGATCCCTGTTTTAGGGACTCAATATTGGCTTCCCTAAATACAAGCTAAAGAAAAATAATCAAAATAGAGCCAAATTGTTACAGCAAGCCAACATAATCCTCATAATCTGGTGAAAAAATTCTCACTAAAAAGTTCATGCTTTTGGCTCAGAATTGAATTTCTAGGAATCTAAAATAGGAGTCTTTATATACAATGATATTCACTGCAGTTTTAAGTATAACAGCAAAAATAGTAAACTGTCAAAATGATTAATATGAGAATGATTAGATCATGCCTGGCATATCCTCAGAATAGAGTGTTAAGCAGCAATTTAAAAGTATCTTTGTGAGGAGCTCTTGATATGGGGAATGTCTTGTGTTATAATATTCAATGAAAAAAAGGAGTCATAAAATTGAATATACGCGATGTTATCAGTTGTGTTATTTTAAAGGACAGAAAATAATGTTAAAAAAAAAAAGGTGGCTCACGCCTGTAATCCCAACACTTTGGGAGGCCGAAGTGGGTGGGTTGCTTGAGGTCAGGAGTTTGAGACCAGCCTGGGCAACAGGGTGCAACTCCATCTACACTATTAGGTTGGTGCAAAAGTAGTTGTGGTTTTTGCCAAAGTAATGGCAAAATCACAATTACTTTTGCATCAACCTAATAAAAATTCCAAAATTAGCAGGGTGTGATGGTACACACCTGCAATCCCAGCTACTCAGGAGGCTAAGGCACAAGAATGGCTTGGACCCGGGAGGCGGAGGTTGCAGTGGGTCGAGATCATGCCACTGCACTTCAGCCTGGGCGACAGAGTCAGACTCCGTCTGGAAACAAACAAAAAAACAAATGTCTCATAGTCATAGGGGAGATTTTTAGATGATGGAATAACAGGCTACTTTAAACTTTCTCATCTTCTGTGTTACTTTTGTAACTGAAAAAAGTAAACAAACTAGATTAAAGTAAATCAATACTGACACTTTGATCTCTCTGCTACTTGAGCACTGGTTTCCATCCCAGACATGACCACCCTCTCTCTCTGATTTCATTGCCACATGGCCACGTTAGGTTTACTTGAAAGGAATGCCAATCTATGCTATTCATGCTCTTGTCAGCTTTTAATTCTCACTTTATATTTTTGCTTTTTTGTGAAATTCTTTTTTTTTTTTTCATTGTTGTTTTTTAAGAGAGACAGAGGCCAGACATGGTAGCTCATGCCTGTGATCCCAGTACTTTGGGAGGTCGAGACAGGAGGATCACTTGAGCCCAGGAGCGAGACCAGCCTGAGCAACATAGCAAGACCCTGTCTCTACAAAAAAAGAATTAAAGGCCAGACGTAGTGGCTCATGCCTGTAATCCCAGCACTTTGGGAGGCCGAGGCAGGTGGATCACCTGAGATCAGGAGTTCGAGACCAGCCTGACCAACATGATAAAAAACCATCTCTACTAAAAATACAAAAATCAGCTGGGCATGGTGGTGGGTGCCTATAATCCCAGCTATTCGGGAGGCTGAGGCAGGAGAATCACTTGAACTCGGGAAGCGGAGGTGAAGTGAGCCAAGATCACGCCATTGCACTCTAGCCTGGGCGACAAGAGTGAAACTCCATCTCAAAAAATAATTTAAAAAAAAAGAATTAAAAAATTAGCTGGGTATGGTGGTATGTGCTTGTAGTCCCAACTACTTTGGGAAGCTGAAGTGGGAGGATTGCTTGAGACTGGGAGGTCAAGACTGCAGTGAGCTGTGATCATGCCACTGCACTCCAGCCTAGGTGACAGAGCAAGACCCTTTGGGCAACAGGGCAAACAAAAAAAGAGAGAGTGTGTGAGAGAGAGATGGGGGTCTCACTGTGATGCCCAGGCTGGACTCGAACTCCTGGGAGCAAGCAATGTGCCCATCTCAACCTCCCAAGTAGCTAGGATTACAGGCGCACACCACTGCTCCCAGCTCCCTTATTCTCTATTCTGAATGTTGTAGGAATAGGCCACCACATATTGTATGTCAGAGGTTTGCCATCAAAAACAGAACCACTCATTCTCAAGCATGAATATCTAGTCTTCTTAGTAGTTACAGTTTTTTCTGTAGATTAACAAATCAACATTCTAGTATGTGTGTGTGTCTACATTAAGGATGCCAGGGAGACACAAAGAGGTAACCCATCAGTTAGTTGCCAAGTGAATCTGAATATTGTGAGAATTTCAAACTTACTTTAGAGAGATGAATCTTAACTGATTTTTGCATTTAAAGAGAGCAATTTGGCTGCTTGGACATAGTCACCCAAGGCAGCATTGGTGGAAGCAGCCAATTGACTGGAAATCAATTAAACATATGATGAATTTGCTAAAAGCTAGTCTCCAAATGACCAATTTGCCAAATTGCTAAATATATATTTTATAGTTTTAATCTTGCCCTGGGTTTGCACATTTAGTCCTGTTTGGATGCATGTTGATTCCATGTTGGGTTCACATTTCAGATACCAAACACTTCCTGAATCTTCCATTTTCACACATTAGTGATTGCAGTTTCATATACGTTTTATTTTGCCCTGCCACCACTGCTGCTATCCCCAAGGCTGTTGATGCTCCTGTCTGCCTCTGCTGAGATGAATAAACTTCCAAGATCTGTGTGTGCACATGGAGAAATTTTTCCTTTGACAAAGTCCTAGAAATGTCAAAGAATACATATACATCTAAGACTTGATACAAATTGCCAAAATCACTAAATATTTGCAATGATGCCAATTTACACTCACATCACCTGGGTATAAGACACCAGTTGAGGCCAGGTGTGGTAGCTCACACCTGTAATCCCAGTACTTTCGGGGGCAGAGGCGGGTGGATCACCTGAGGTCAGGAGTTTGGGACCAGTCTGGCCAACATTCTACAAAAAATACATTCTACATTCTACAAAAAATACAAAAATTAGCTGGTCATGGTGGTACTTGCCTGTAATCTCAGCTATTTGTGGGGGTTGAGGCAGGAGAATCACCTGAACTCAGGAGGCGGAGGTTGCACTGAGCCAAGATGGTGTCACCGCACTCCAGCCTGGATGACAGAGTGAGACTCCGTCTCAAAAAATAAAAGCAAAAAGACACCAATTGAGGATCTTAATTTAAATTCTCTTCCTACCAGCAGTGACTGAGGCTGCTTGATTCCTATGCCTGGCCAATGCCACGTATCATCAATTTTTGTTTTCATCTTTGCCTGCATGGAAGGCTAACAATGATGTCTCATTGCTTTTTTAATGTGCATGTTTTTGTTTATTAATGAAGTTAAGCTTTTTTTCTGGCTTAATGACCATTTTAACTTCTTCTCTGAAATACCTGCTCATGGCTTTTGTCTATTTTTTAGTGTTGGGCTTTATATGCATACAGATATTGATTCTATATCATAGTTTTCCCAGCTTGCCTTTCTATTTTGCTTATTGTGATTTTTCAGAAGCAGTTCTCATTTTTCTCTAGTCAAGTTTTAATATTTTCCCCTTCCTTTAGATTTCTTTCCTCTGCTTTTCATCTAAGAAAGGTCTTCCTCATACTGAGTTTTGGTGAATATTTATTTATTTGTTTTAGTTTAGTTGTGTTTTTGTTGTTTGTTTGTTTTTGTTTTGTTTTGTTTCCCGAAACAGAGTCTCACTCTGTCACCCAGGCTGGAGTATAGTGGCACAATCTTGGCTCACCATAACCTCTGCCACCCAGGTTCAAGCAATTCTCCTGCCTCAGCCTCCCAAGTAGCCGGGATTACAGATGCCTGCCACCATGCCTGGCTAAGTTTTAGTATTTTTAGTAGAGACAGGGATTCACTATATGTTGGCCAGGATGGTCTCAAACCTCTGACCTCAGGTGATCTACACGCCTCAGGCCCCCAAGGTGCTTGGGATTACAGGCAGGAGTCACTGTTTAAATACTACAATTTAATACTAAAGAATTTGGTTGAGAAATTGGGCTACAAAATATTTAATGGAAGATAGCATTGAGTAGTGATTAAAACTGTTGCTAGAGATTAAAATAATTTTTTTTCTTTTTGAGAAGGAGTCTCACTCTGTCACCCAGTTTGGAGTGCAGTGGCATGATCTCGGCTTACCACAACCTCCGCCTCCTGGGTTCCAGTAACTCCCCTGCCTCAGCCTGTCAAATAGCTGGGATTACAGGTGTGCACCACGATGCCCATCTAATTTTCATATTTTTAGTAGAGGTGGGGTTTCACCATGTTGGTCAGGCTGGTCTTGAACAACCTGCTTTAAGTGATCCACCTGCCTCAGCCTCCCAAAGTGCTGGAATTACAGGCACGAACCACCACGCCCAGCCTAAAATAATTTCTTAATATTAAAAATAGTAAGAGAACAATAAAAACCCCAAATAATTTTTCTAATAACAAAATTTAATCCACATAATTTCTATAATAGTACTAACTCAGTATTTCACCAATTCAAGATTTGGCAGGAAATAAGGCATGTTTAAAAACATTTTAAGTTTTTCTTCCTATTCCTGTTCGATTCTTAGATATTACAACTTGAGCCCTTGAATTACTAGTGAATTTAACAGCTGTTGGACAATAAAACTCAAATAAATACATAAATAAATAAAGATTATAGGCCAGACATGGTAGCTCATGCCTGTAATCCCAGCACTTTGGGAGGCCGAGGCGGGTGGATCACCTGAGGTCGGGAGTTCAAGACCAGCCTGACCAACATGGAGAAACCCCATCTCTACTAAAAATACAAAATTAGCCAGGCGTGGTGGCAGGCAACTATAATCCCAGCTACTCAGGAGGCTGAGGCAGGAGAATTCCTTGAATCCAGGAGGTAGAGGTTGCGGTGAGCCAAGATCATGCCACTGCACTCCAGCCTGGGCAACAAAAGCCAAACTGTCTCAAAAAAAGAAAAAAAAAAAATTATAGCTTGCTTATTTCTTCCCCCATTTAGAAAAGGAAATGGGAGCAACCGACAGCCAAATATTTTAAATATGCATGCCAAGATTTAATGCCAAACATTTGTACTTTTTTTATGTAACTCTCTAAGTTGGTCAATTAAAATTTCAAGATTCTCCCTTAAAATTTCTTGAAGATAAATGATTTATTATGCAAATATTTTTAAGTGTTTACTTTGTACTAATTAATTTTTCAGGTGGTGGCTGGCAAGAAATATTTTATTGACTTTGTGGCCAGGGAAACCACATGTTCCAAGGAAAGTAATGAAGAGTTGACCGAAAGCTGTGAGACCAAAAAACTTGGTGTGAGTAGTCATGCACCTGTCTACTTTTTCACTGGAAGCCTATTGGATGTTTTTGAATCATTTGTTCAAGTATCTCATGAATAACACTGTCTCTCTTTTGACTTCTGTTTTTATGGATAGCAAAGCCTAGATTGCAATGCTGAAGTTTATGTGGTGCCCTGGGAGAAAAAAATTTACCCTACTGTCAACTGTCAACCACTGGGAATGGTATGATTCTCATTACAGTCAGCGCGGGGGCGGCTCTGCTCATTCTGAAAATCCATATTTGGGGGTTGAAAATGAACCATTACTGAAATGAATTGGGGAGCTATCTTTTTAAATGGGGAGTAACTCTCACACTTCTGTGCTGATGTCTGTTTAATGGCTAGAAAGGAGAGTAACAATCCTCCTGATCACTTCTCACACATTGTCAGTGTCTCAGTGAAGCTTCTATAGACTCTCTCCGAGTGCCTTGCAGTCCTGCTGTGAGGGAGCAACACTGGCTATGCCAGGTGTACCTGAGGCCAGATACAGCACTCCACTGCATTCTGCTGACATGCAAGGACCATGTGAAAAATGCATGGCCGGGAGTGGTGGCTCATTCCTGTAATCCCAGCACTTTGGGAGGCCAAGGCAGGCAGATCACCTGAGGTCAGGAGTTCAAGACTAATCTGGCCAACATGGTGAAAACTCCGTCTCTACTAAAACTACAAAAATTAGCCGGGTGTGGTGGCGCACACCTGTAATTCCAGCTACTCGGGAGGCTGAGGCAGGAGAATCACTTGAACCCAGGAGGTGGAGGTTGCAGTGAGCCAAGATCCTGCCACTGCACTCCAGCCTGGGCAACAAAGAGCGAAACTGTGTCTGAAAAAAAAAAAAAAGAGAAAGAAAAGAAAAAAAAAGAAAAGAAAAATTCAGACTTGCAAACCCCACTTCACAGCTACCGAATTTTAACGAGATCCCCGGGGTATTCACATGCATGAATCAAGTTTGAGAAGCATTCTTGATGTCATTTTTCTATTTTAAGTCTTAAAAGAACTCTGGGACATAGTAACACTTTCCTTATTGTCAAGGATGAGACACTAAAAATTAGAAAGACTCTGAGGTCCTGAGTGAATAATGACATTATCAAATGCTTCCTCTGTCCCAGGTACTATACTGAAGTCTCCACCCACATTTTCCTCCTTATAACTCTGTGAGGCAGGTGCTGTTATTATTTCTATTTTACAGAAGACAAAAGTGAAGCTGGTGGCACTTGGATTCAAATCTTGGTCAATTCAGAGTCTACCCTTTTCATCACGATGCTGATTACCAGTAGGGTCTGGCTTAACTGCAATGATCATGTTCTTTGCATCACCAAACACTGCCTCCAATTAACACATTCTCACAGGTAGCAAAAGTGTAGGTAGAATCAATCCACAAATTGACTTCTTTGATGCAAGTTGCCTCTTCTCCCTCTTTTCTGATTTGGTCTTTTGTCGTGTGTAGGTATGTAGATAGTCTAACACAAACATGGTACTAAGGCTGCATTTCAAGTTTGCAAATATGTCTCAGTGTACTTCAGCACAACAAAGTGATCATGGATACATGCCCCCTATATATTCAGTTCATAAAGCCACTTAGGGCCTTTTAGGCTAAAAGCAGTGATGGTGGTAATAACAGTAGTATCAACAATTAAATACTGTGCTTACATAAACATAGGCCTAGAAGATACCCTAGAGATGGCCGGGCGCGGTGGCTCAAGCCTGTAATCCCAGCACTTTGGGAGGCCGAGACGGGCAGATCACGAGGTCAGGAGATCGAGACCATCCTGGCTAACACGGTGAAACCCCATCTCTACTAAAAACTACAAAAAAATTAGCCAGGCGTGGTGGTGGGCACCTGTAGTCCCAGCTCCTTGGGAGGCTGAGGCAGGAGAACGGCATGAACCCGGAAGGCGGAGCTTGCAGTGAGCCGAGATCGCGCCACTGCACTCCAGCCTGGGCGACAGAGTGAGACTCTATCTCAAAAAAAAAAAAAAAAAGAAGAAGATACCCTAGAGATTAGCTAGCTTAACCACCCAATTTTTCCAGATGAAGAAAAAATGCTCAGCTAATTTTACAGTGTTTTTTGTTGTTTGGTTTTTTTTTATTTGTTTGTTTTGGTTTGTCTTGGGTTTTTTTTTTTTTTTGACAGAGTCACTGTCACCTAGGCTGGAGTGCGGTGGTGCCATCTCAGCCCATCGCAACCTCCACGTACTGGGTTCAAGTGATTCTCCTACCTCAACCTCCTGAGTAGCTGAGATTACAGGCATGTGCCACCACACTCAGCTAATGTTTGTATTTTTAGTAGAGTTAGAGTTTCACTATGTTGGCCAGGCTGGTCTCAAACTCCTGACCTCAAGTGATCTGCCCACCTTGGCCTCCCAAAGTGCTTAGATTACAGGCGTGAGCCACCGTGCCTGGCCATTTTACAGTATTATTAAGAACAATAATCAATGTCCACAAATTTTAAGGTCAATCAAAAGACAAAAAAATATTATTCATCCTTTCTGGAATATCAATACAGTATTTAAACTCTGGAAAACACCTCCCCCATTGTAAACTAAGATAGCACTGCCAGATCTCAGTGTTTCTTTCCTTCATTGATAGCATGATTTTTGCAGTAATACTTTCATCTTAATATTTTCTGTTTAGATCTCATTGATGAAAAGGCCTCCAGGTTTTTCACCTTTCCGATCAACACAAGTAGGGGAAATAAAAGAAGAAACAACTGTAAGTCCACCCCACACTTCCATGGTACCTGCACAAGATGAAGAGCAGGAGTCAGGAAAAGAACAAGGGTGTACTCATAGACATGACTGGGGCCATGAAAAACAAAGAAAATATAATCTCGGCCATGGCCATAAACATGAACGTGACCAAGGGCATGGGCATCAAAGGGGACATGGCCTCGGCCGGGGACACCAACAACAGCATGGTCTTGGTCATGGACATAAGTTCAAACTTGATGATGATCCTGAACACCAAGGGGGCCATGTCCTTGACCATGGACATAAGCATAAGCATGGTCATGGCCATGGAAAACATAAAAATAAAGGCAAAAAGAATGGAAAGCACAATGGTTGGAAAACAGAGCATTTGGCAAGCTCTTCTGAAGACAGTACTACACTTTCTGCACAGATACAAGAGAAGACAGAAGGGCCAACACCCATCCTTTCCCTAGCCCAGCCAGGTGTAGCAGATACTTTTCCTGACTTTCAGGACTCTGATCTCATTGTAACTATGATGTCTCCTATACCACCAACTCCCACAGAGAGTGATGACGATTGGATCCCTGACATCCTGATAGAACCAAATGGGCTTTCATTTAACCCGATATCAGATTTTCCAGACACAACCTCCCCCAAATGTCCTGGACGCCCCTGGAAGTCAGTTAGTGAAAATAACCCAACCACAAAAATGAAAGAATCTTATGATTTCAATCTTGCTGATGCCCTTTATTAATGTATGCAGCTATGGGTATTTCTTTAATACTTTATTAAAGTATCAATATCCCTCTCTCCATTGTCCAAATGAAAATATCCTGATATAATGCACCAAAAACTGTGCAGCTTCAGAACAATCTAAAGAGAAGTGGTGAGACTCTCGGTGGAGACACCATCAGTCTCTGTGGACTGCATAAAATTGTGTGCCACAATTCTGAATCTTTTCTGAATCTTCTCCCCAAGTTTTCTAAACTAGCACAGTAAATGAACAAACTAATGTGCCTTATGGCCTGCTGCAGTTGGCTTCTCTGATAACAATTATGTACCTTGCAACATATGTCATGAATTTTCATACAAAGATTCTGGACATTCTTAATAAACTGTGGCACCTGGTCTTTGAATGTGTGTGAAAATAAGGGAAGTCAAGAGATTAAATGGTGAACTTATTAATGGAATAGAAAGAAGAAAAACTTCCAGATGTCAAACAGAAGTAACAAGAAAGAAAGACAGGTTGGCCAAAGGGAGGAAAGGGGGGACATAAATTAATTGACTTTCTGTTCCCAAAATGGGCTAGTTATATCAAATAAGTACTCCCACTTCCCTTTCTGAGTGAGAATGATTCTCACAAGTCAATAACTTCTGTTTACTCATTAACTACACTTTGCAACAGGCTTTCATAGAGGAGTATTCTGTTTATTTTTGCTGAACCTAGATTGAGTAATTCTTAGTTTACAGAAGCTCCGAGCTTAATGATAAGGATGAAAAGCAGAGGGAGCAACACAGAAGCAGGCTTGCTAAGAAAACTTTTTAAATAATTGACAAGGGAATATTATGAAATGTGATGCAAAGTTTGTTCAGAAATTTTATGAGGAAATTATTCTCTAGTCTCATTTTATAATCTTTTTGCTATGACTTTGAAGACCATTGACTTTTGAGAAAGAGAATAATAGGATTATCTTTCATTGCCTTATACTGCGAAGAAGGTATATGCTTTATAACCAATGTTGTCTTTTTGCCTAGAGAAACAAGATATGGCTTTAAATAGCTACAATCATCTTTGGATGTATATGTCACTGCTGCTTCAACTTTTTGGATGCATTTGAACCTCTGAGTTTGTCTTTCATTTTAAATATTGTCTGTTCTTTTAAATAAACAACCACAGATGTCAGGAAAAAGTCTTACCTTGTCAACTGGTTGCTCCACTTTTTAAAAAAGATTGAATGATAACATCAGATTAACTGCATTTTACTATACTTACAGAGTCACCTAAGGTCCTGCGAGTACAAGGGTCGACCCCCAAAGGCAGGGGCAGAGCCAGCATCTGAGAGGGAGGTCTCTTGACCACTGGGCAGAATCTTCACTCCAGGCACATAGCCCCAACCACCTCTGCCAGCAACCTTGAGAGGAAGGACAAGAAGAAAGATGGGATAGAATTTAAATAGAGAAGAATGCCATTTTATCACTCTGCCTCTGGGTGAAATAAAGATCAGTCTTGATGTTCTTACTCCTGGTTAATTCACAGTGGTCTCCTTTCGGCCATACCCATCCTGCAGCAAATTCCAGCTGGTCAGAGAGTCAGTGCTGTGGCTCTGCCATGGAGGTTCATAACCCAACACTGGAACATTCTCTAACCAAGCCAGAAGTGCTTTGGCGGGACTTCCTTTTAGCACCATGGGTGCTAAAAGAAGAGTTAGTAGGTCATGCTACTAACCTAAGGACTTTCTCTACCTTCTCTTCTTCCTCTTTATCCAGATTTCCAAGCCTTAGCTAAGAGTAATTTGGCTTGTTTAGTATTGTTTTCTTATAGTCCAGTTAATTACCAAAAATATTTTTAAAATCATCTCTGTTAATACGATGTCTACCAACTTCTCATTATCAGAAAATACCTAACCTCCAAAGAAATTTGAAATTATCTTTCTGATCCAGGTAAAGAAGCAAATAGAAAATCAATAAAATAAAAAGTGACAGAGATTTTAAATTTTCTGTAATAAAAACATTTATTGGGCTGGGCATGGTCACTCACGCGTGTAATCCCAGCACTTTGGGAGGCCAAAGCGGGGGGATGACCTGGGGTCAGGAGTTTGAGACCAGCCTGGCCACATGGCAAAACCCCATGTCTAATAAAAATACAAAATTAGCCAGGCGTGGTGGCACATGCCTGTAATCCAAGCTACTCCAGAGGTGAGGCAGGAGAATCACTTTAGCCTGAGAGGCAGAGGTTGCACTTGCAGAGGTTGAACTACTGCACTCCAGCCTGGGTGACAAAATGAAACAAAACTCAGGCTCAAAAAAAAAGGAAAAAAAAAAAAACATTTATTGAAAATCTATTACAGCCATTTGCTGTGCTAGATAATTTACTTTTGGCATATAACTTAATCCTCACAACCACTCTAAGGCCCTCGTGGTCATCATTCTTTTACAAGGAAACTGTAGTTCACAGTGCCCAGCCCAGGGTCACACAGTTAATAAGTGACAGGGCTGGCATTCAGACTTAGACCTTTTGAACTCCATTATACCATGTCATCTGAAGGCTTTATTATTAATGTTGTCATTACAAAAGACACACCAAGTCACTGACTACAGTCACAGAGACCCAATGAAGAAAAAAAAAAAAAAGACATGCCAAGATAATTTCTGACTCTGAGAGGATCCTTGTCTCAATCCAAAATATCCTTATTAAATACCTAATTGTGGCTGGTGCTGTTCTAAGTATTGGTCAGGATAAACTGAGTTAAGCAGCAGTCACTAACTATTTACCATATGCTTCGCATGAGGTCCTGAGAGGAAAAGAAATAAATTTTAAAAGACATAAATCCCTTCCCTCAAAGATCTTGCAATCCCATTGGTAAGTCAAGATGAAAGCATATGGAACGAAGACTTGATCCGGCTGCAGTCTTTTGTGGAACAGTGAGTGAACGCAACCAATGTGATTGGAAGAAGTTGACAAGGTAGAGGGATCAGCTGTGAAAGGTAGCATGTAGCCCAATTGGGAGTTTAGGCTGAAATATGCAGTAGAGTTCCTTCTACAGTCTTTACCATACTCAGAGAGTATTTGAGATAGATGATTCTGAAGGTTCTGCATAGGGTGGACCAAAATGAGAAGAGAATGGAGTCAGGGTACTGCTCTGGGTATTTCCTGACGATCATGTTTTAGCAGAAAAATAATGACTAAGGGCTGATATATAAAGCCTATACCTCTCAGTTTACTCAACAACATGAAGTATTTCCACTTCAGGCCTTTGTTAGGTAACATAAACATGAGTTTCCTGTGACCCAGAAACTAACTTTCTTATTTTTTAAATATCTATACCAGCGGGACATGGTGGCCAACGTCTGTAAGCCCAGCACTTTGGGAGGCCAAGACAGGCGGATCACCTGAGGTCAGGAGTTCAAGACCAGCCTGACCAATATAATGAAATCCCATCTCTACCAAAATTACAAAAATTAGCTGGGCATGGTGGCGTGTGCCTGTAGTCCCAGCTACTTGGGAGGCTGAGGCAGGGGAATCGCTTGAACCTGGGAGGTGGAGGTTGCAGTGAGCCGAGATCACACCACTACACTCCAGCCTGGATGACAGAGCAAGACTCTGTCTCAAAAAATAATAATAATAAATAAAAGACATAAATCACTTACTGAGTATGAAGAATGAAAGAGAGGAATAAATTGAAGAGGATAATATATTTTTCAGTCCGGTGCCTACAGGAATGATGACATTGACACAAACAAGGAAACTGTGCTTTCTAGTAGCTCATAAAGTAACAGACTGACTTAAAATGCACATAATTTAAAACATTTCAATAGCTGCATGCATAAACATACAAAATCAATACACAAATGGAGTGTAAAACACTACTACATCCCGGCTCAAATAATCGAAGTCTAATGATTAGAGTCATGTCATTAACTCTAATATCCATGGCACTTGCCATACAAACAGGATAGTATCCTTAGATATTCGTGAACTAAGCTTGTGGAAAACATGTGGGAAACTGCATTACAAGAATCCTCATCATATCAAAAAGAACAGAAAGTAAAGAAATTATTCTCTGAAAATAATCTTCACTTCTGTCTCTACTACTGAATTAGAAATATGATTCTAGCAAAAGTCTTTGGTCTCTAATTGTCTTTCTCTTTATGGCAATTAGAGACAGTACCACATTGAGTGTACAGAAATAACACGATTCAATGTGTCCATTAAAAATGGATAAAATAGTAGGTCTTGGAAAAAAATACATAGGTAGCAGCTTTTTAGGTAAGCAGTATTTACCAGCTGGGTCATTTTGCTCTGTGCCAACTCAACTCAGCAGGAATTACGCTTTTAAGGAGCCCCTTTCCTACATGGGTCTGGGTTAGAGTTAGCCAAAGAAGAAATTTGTGTGAGATTTGGAAGACAAACAAAGCAGCAGCCACTATTCTCTGAAAGTCATCGGGGTAACATGCAGTGAGAGGGCTGGACATGGTTGCTCATGCCAGTAATTCCAGCACTTTGGGAGGCTGAGACGGACAAATCACCCGAGGTCAGGAGTTTGAGACTAGCCTAGCCAGTATGGCAAAACCCCGTCTCTACTAAAAAGCACAAAAATTAGCCGGGCATGGTGACAGGCACCTGTAATCCCAGCTTGAACCTGGAAGGTGGAGGTTGCAGTGAGCCAAGATTGCGCCACTGCACTCCAGCCTGGATGACAGAGCGAGACTCCATCTAAAAAAAAAAAAAAAAAAAAAAAAAACAGAACAAAGAAAAGAAAAGCTGCAGTGAGAGATGGATGCAGGGATGCCAAAGGGTTCCAGCCTGTTCTCCCTCGCCCCTGTTTGGCACTCAATTCTTCTTCCACTGCCGGCATAGCCATAGTACACCTAACAGGGCAAGGGCCTTCCACAGATTTCTCCACTAACTCCCCTGTGCAGTCCCTTGGCAGCTATATGTGCCTGTCCAGTTTTCCCTAAAAGCTCTGACTTGTCCAGCAGCACCAATGCTTTTGGAAGGCTGATTAGTAACCTTTCTCAGATCCTCCAACTCCCTTTCCCTGGACATTATTTTCCTAGCTCCTCCCCCAATGGCATTAGATTTAGATAAATCCCCTACACCATAGGATTCACAGTGGTTGTGCTTCCTTGACGAAACCTTGACTGACGAACCAGCATTTTTTTCACCCTATCAATTTGTTACCAAAACACCAAGGGTTAGGTCTAGGTTCTGCTGCTTGCCACACAGAAAGCCAATCACTGACACAAGTGTTGCCAGTTAAGAAGGCTTTAATTGGGTGCTGCAGCCAAGGAGATGGGAGATCAGTCTCAAATCCATCTCCCTGACTGGCTAAAATTAGGGGATTATATAGCAGGGAAGAAATGTAACTACATACAGGAAAACAGGAATTAGGGAGGGGTAAGGAAGAGGAGCTGTTCAACAGGAAGCAGGTAGTCACTTAGGCAATCATGGTAGGTGAGAGGTCTGATGTCTTATTGTTTAGATGCAGTGATCTGGTAAGTTTCAGTTTATTGACACTATCTAGGAGGCCTGATGGTTGGATGCCAGAGAAAGAAACTGAGAAAAGATAAATGTAACTTCCTCAAGTTTCAAAACTGGGAGGGTCAATTTCCATGTTTATTCAAAAGAAGCCATAAATATCAGTTCTATGGGACAACTGGACCAGTTTCAGAGGTATATTAGGAGAACACATCCTATTGCTTTCAAATGCATGACCAGGTCTGGCAATGCAACTGCATCTGAGCATCTTCTAAGAAAATGATTAAAGGCTGGCAGGGTGCGGTGACTCACACCTGTAATCCCAGAACTTCAGGAGGCCAAGGTGGGTGGATCATCTGAGGTCAGGAGTTCAAGACCAGCCTGGCCAACATGGTGAAACCCTGTCTCTACTAAAAATACAAAAATTAGCTGGGCATGATGGCGGGTGCCTGTAATCCTAGCTACTCAGGAGACTGAGGTGGGAGAATCACTTGAACCCGGGAGGCCCAGGAGCCAGAGGTTGCAGTGAGCCAAGATCGCGCCATTGCACTCCGGTCCAGGCAACTGAGCAAAACTTCATCTCAAAAAAAAAAAAGAAAGAAAGAAAGAAAGGGATTAAAGGCTGTTCCTGCCCTCAATATCACACTTTAAGGAGAAGTACAGACACATTAAAAAATACATAAATCAGCATAAAAATTCCAATGGTAGAGTGTTTAAGCTGCAGTGAAAGCGTAGAGAAGGAAGAATCAAGTCTGAAAAGCTGGAAGAAGCTAAGAGGGCAAAGACCTATCTCACACAGCATCATATTCCCAGGGCCCAGGCACAATGCCTAACAAAAAATTAGCGCTCAATAAATATTTCTTGAGTTGAATTGAGTTAAACTGAATTTGTTCACAACACAGTGTTTAGCCCTAGGAATGCGGCATTAACAACACAAGCTGGGTGCAGTGACTCACACCTGTAATCCCAGCACTTTGGGATGCCAAGGCAGGAGGATAACTTGAGGTCAGGAGTTCAAGACCTGCCTGGGCAACATAGCAAGATCCCATCTCTACAAAAAATAACAACAACAAAAAAAACCCCAGATGTGGTGGCATGTGCCTATACTCCTTGCTACTCAGCAGGCCGAGAAGAGAAGACTGCTTGAGCTCGGGAGTGCAAGGCTGCAAAGAGCCATGATTATACCACTGCACTCCGGCCCGGGTGACAGAGCAAGACCCTGTCTCTGAAAAGAAACAAAAATGAAAACGAAAAACCAGACAGTTCACACCTTTGCTCAGCTTACAATCCAGTGCAGTTCTTCACAAATTTTAGCACCCATCAGAATCTTCTAGAAAACTTATGAAAACTGGCCGGGTGCAGTGGCTCACGCCTGTGATCCCAACACTTTGGGAGGTTGAGGCAGGCAGATTACCTGAGGTCAGTTCAAGACCAGCCTGACCAACATGGGGAAACCCCATCTCTACTAAAAATACAAAAATTAGCTGGGCGTGGTGGTGCATGCCTGTAATTCCAGCTACTAGGTAGGCTGAGGTAGGAGAATTGCTTGAACCTGGGAGCCGGAGGTTGCAGTAAGCCGAGATTGCGAATTGCACTCCAGCCTGGGCAACAAGAGCAAAAGTCTGTCCCAAAAAAGAAAAAAAAAAGAAAAAGAAAAAAGAAAACTTATTAAAACCCCAATTGCTGGAGCCCATTTTCAGAGTTTCCCATTCAGCAGGTCTGTGGTGGGGCCCTAGAATTGGTATTTCTGACAGTTTCCCAGGAAATGTTGGTGCTATTGGTCTGGGTTGCATACTGTCAGAGCTACTGGTCAAGTGCAATAATTCTCAACGCTGGCTACACACTGGAATCACTTGCCTAACTTTAAAAAATACCCTGCTAGGAGCATCAGCCCAAACCTATTAAACATAATTTTAATGTGCAGGTCAGCATTGAAACCACTGATATGACAAATAGGAGTAGTTAATATTATTTGCTTGCTTGCTATGGAACAGACACCACTTGAAGATCTAATACATATTATGACATTTAGGAACCCCATTTTACAGATGAGAAAACTGAGGCTCAGAGAAGTGAGATAAACTGGCTGAGATCATATAAGGCCAGCACAGTGGGTCACACCTGTAATTCCAGTACTTTGGAAGGACAAGGTGGAAGGATCACTTGAGCTCAATAGTTCAAGACCAGCCTGGGCAATATAGGGAGACCCTGTCTCTACAAAAAAAAAAATTAACTAGCAAGGTGCTGGTTGGGTGCAGTGGCTCATGCCTGTAATCCCAGTACTTTGGGAGGCCAAGGCAGATAGATCGTCTGAGCTCAGGAGTTCGAGACCAGCCTGGGCAACATCTCTACTAAAAAATGTAGAGTTCTGGCCGGGCGCGGTGGCTCAAGCCTGTAATCCCAGCACTTTGGGAGGCCGAGACGGGCGGATCACGAGGTCAGGAGATCGAGACCATCCTGGCTAACACGGTGAAACCCCGTCTCTACTAAGAAATACAAAAAAACTAGCCGGGCGAGGTGGCAGGCGCCTGTAGTCCCAGCTACTCGGAAGGCTGAGGCCGGAGAATGGCGTGAACCCGGGAGGCGGAGCTTGCAGTGAGCTGAGATCCGGCCACTGCACTCCAGCCTGGGCTACAGAGCGAGACTCCGTCTCAAAAAAAAAAAAAAAAAAATGTAGAGTTCTTTTTTTTTAACCCATTTCTACTAAAAAATACCAAAAATTAGCCAGGCATGGTGGCATGTGCCTATGGTCCCAGCTACTCAGGAGGCTGAGATGGGAGGATCACTTGAGCCTGTGAGGCAGAGGTTACAGTGAGCCAAGAGTGTGTCACTGCATTAAGGTGTGGGCAATGGAGTGAGACCCTGTCTCAAAAAAAAAAAAAAAAAAATTAGCCAGGCATGATATACAGTATAGTACAGGTGTTTACCTGTAGTCCCAGCTACTCGGGAGGCTGAAGTGAGAAGATTGCTTGATTCCAGGAGGTTGAGGCAATAGTGAGCCTTGATTGCACTACTGCACTCCAGCCTGAGTGACAGAGCAAGATCCTATCTTAAAAAAAAAAAAAAAAAAAAAAAGAGCATCCTAGGCGCGGTGGCTCACACCTGTAATCCCAGCACTTCGGGGGCCGAGGCAAGTGGATCACAAGGTCAGGAGATCGAGACCATCCTGGCTAACACGGTGAAACCCCGTCTCTACTAAAACTATAAACAATTAGCTGGGTGGCTGAGGCAGGAGAATCACTTGAACCCGGGAGGCAGAGGTTGCAGTGAGCCGAGATCACACCACTGCACTCCAGTCTGGGTGACAGAGCGAGACTCCATCTAAAAAAAATAAAAAATAAAAAAATAAAAACTCATAATAAGCAAGCATTAGTAGGGGAGGAGGGATTGAACCCAGGTATCTCTGACAACAGAGTCCATGCTTATAACCATCATATGTCAGCACCACATGGGCCTCACAGAAACACTGCCCCTGATTTGAATATTGAATGGTGAGTAGAAGTTCTCCAGGCAGGCAAAGGAGGAAAAGCATTTAAATACTGAGCTCCACACCTCTGGAGATGCCAAAGGAGAGGCAGGAAGTTAGAGGTATACTAGGAGGGATTTCTGAGCTAGGTAGGAGGGCAGGATGAGATGATCACTGTGGCCCACCTTCCTCCAAGAGCCTAGAATTGTAGAATGAGGCAATCTAGAACCTGATGGCTGCTTTATTTGTAGAAACCTTTCAAGAGGAAAAGGAGAAAAATAGGAGCACTGACATTTGCTCAGAGTTGCCCTGAAAGAATAATGAGCATATGCTCATTTACAGCATTTAGTTCTTTTTTGAGCATCTACTGCTTGGTCCTGAAATCTTACCCGTCCGAAAACAACTTTATGCTAGTTATCATGCTCTATAAATATTCACAGATAAGAGCCAGGAAAATGTAGGACAGAGGCTATCCATATTTATCCATTTAAGTGTTAAAATCCATGATTAATTTTTCTCCAAGTTTCCTGATACGTGTATTCTTTTTTTTTCTTTTTTTTTTTTTTTTTTTTTGAGATGGAGTCTCGCTCTGTCGCCCAGACTGGAGTGCAGTGGCCGGATCTCAGCTCACTGCAAGCTCCGCCTCCCGGGTTTACGCCATTCTCCTGCCTCAGCCTCCCGAGTAGCTGGGACTACAGGCGCCCGCCACCTCGCCCGGCTAGTTTTTTTTTGTATTTTTAGTAGAGACGGGGTTTCACCGTATTAGCCAGGATGGTCTCGATCTCCTGACCTCGTGATCCACCCGTCTCGGCCTCCCAAAGTGCTGGGATTACAGGCTTGAGCCACCGCGCCCGGCCTTTTTTCATATGCTAGTTTATATTATACACTTTAGTGTTTCATGTGGAAAACTTAGAAAATACAGAATAATGCAAAGAAGGAAATAAAAACTATTGTAATCTCACTGGCCAAAGGAAACTACTGTTGAAATTTTGGGCTGGGTGTGGTGGCTCATGGCTATAATCCTAGCAGTTTGGGAGGCTGAGGTGGGAGGATCACTTGAGCTCAAGAGTTCAAGACCAGCCTGGACAACACAGTGAGACTTCACCTCTAATTTAAATAAATAAATAAATAAATAAGGCCAGGCATGGTGGCTCATACCTGTAATCCCAGCACTTTGGGAGGCTGAGGCATGTGGATCAACTGAGGTCAGGAGTTCAAGATCAGCCTGGCCAACATGGTGAAACCCCGTTTCTACTAAAAATACAAAAATTAGTTGGGCGTGGTGGTGAGCACCTATAATCCCAGCTACTCAGGAGGCTGAGGCAGGAGAATCATTTGAACCTGGAAGGAGGAGGTTCAGTGAGCGGAGATCATGCCATTGCACTTCAGCCTGGATACCAAGGGTGAAACTCCATCTCAAATAAAAATTAATTAATTAATTAAAAACTAAATTTTAAAAAAAATAAATTTTGGTTATGACTTTCAGAAATGTTTTCTCCAAGTGTATGTATATATTCCAAAAATGGAATCAGGCTGTAAATACAATATGTAATCTCTATTTTTCATATATTGTGATCTTTTTTAAGTCTTTAGATTTAACTTCTATAAATTATTTTATAATTATAAATATGTGAATTCTTTTTTTTTTTTTTGAGATGGAGTCTCTCTCTGTTGCCCAGGCTGGAGTGCAGTGGCACAATCTCGGCTCACTGCAAGCTCTGCCTCCCGGGTTCACGCCATCCTTCTGTTTCACTCTCCCGAGTAACTGGGACTACAGGTGCCCGCCACCAAGCCCAGCTAATTTTTTGTATTTTTAGTAGAGACGGGGTTTCACCATGTTAGCCAGGATGGTCTCGATCTCCTGACCTTGTGATCCACCTGCCTCGGCCTCCAAAAGTGCTGGGATTACAGGTGTGAGCCACTGCGCCTGGCCGTGAATACCTTTTAATAATGATGCACTGCCGGAAAACTGCAGTGGGTAAGAAAAGTCAGTCAGTACGGTATTTGTCATTGCTATTATTGTACTGTCCTGAGGCTGCCGTCATGAAGTGTGGATCCATAAAATAGGTGGAGATTCATCTGTGAGTCATTAGTAGCTGACTCAAGAGGAACCAACAATGTTTACTCTCTGAATAGGTGTTTCTACCTTTGAGAGGTGATTCAACTTACATTTTTAATCTTGTTCGAGTGAGTAAGGATTGTGAACTTGGAGCACTGGTAGAGTGCTTTTCCTCGTTGCTAGTAAAATAGGAAATGGAGGGACTCAATGCAGAACTCCCTTCCCAAGGTTACCTTTCCTCCTTCGCAGGGAACTGCTGCCTCCCAGAGGATAAATGCACAGTGAAGGTCTTCATGCGAAGCCCGTGGCCACTGAATGTGTTTCCCTTCTTAATGAATGCATTTCCCTCCTTTCTTTTTCTTGTTCTTACAGGGTTGCTGTGTAATTTCAGTTTACCCAAGAGTTTTCTAATTTCTTTTGTTATGTGCCTGTGATTTTTTTTTTTTTTTTTCCTGAAGCCCATATATATCCGGGAGGACCTGTGACTCCAAAAGGGACTCCACCCTTTCTGAAGACTTCAGTAGTAAAAGCTTTCTATTCCTGGAGAATTGCTGTGGATATGTCACAAATAACAGAGGCAGGAGCCTCCTTCGAGAGAGGCCTTTGACTTATATATAGGATAACTCACCCATGGAAAAATGAGAAAGTCAAGTCCAGTAAAGTACCTAAATTCGAGGGGGCTTTTATAATTGTTTTCAAAAGACCACTAAGACATTATATATATCTAAGAAAAACAGTCGTAAAGATTATCAAGAAGAGGCCAGGCATGGTGGCTCATGCCTGTAATCCCAGCACTTCGGGAGGCTGAGGCAGGTGGATACCTGAGGTCAGGAGTTTGAGACCAGGCTGGCCAACATGGTGAAATCCCGTCTCTAATAAAATACAATAAATAAATAAATAAGCTGGGCGTGGTGGCGGGCACCTGTAATCCCAGCTACCTGGGAAGCTGAGGCAGGAGAATTGCTTGAACCTGGGAGGTAGAGGCTGCAGTGAGCCAAGATAGTGTCATTGCACGCAGCCTGGGTGACGGAGGGAGACTCTGTCTCAAAAAAAAAAAAAAAAAGATTCCCAAGAAGAGTGAGTCATTGGCCGGGCACGGTGGCTCATGCGTCTAGTCCCAACACTTTGGGAGGCTGAGGCAGGCGGATCACTTGAGGTCAGGAGTTCGAGACCAGACTGGCCAACATGACGAAACCCCGTCTCTACTAAAAAGCACAAAAACTAGCCGGGCATGGTAGTGCACGTCTATCATCCCAGCTACTCAGGAGGCTGAGGCAGGAGGAGAATTGCTTGAACCTGGTAGGGGGAGTTTGCAGTGAGCCAAGATTGTACCACTGCATTCCAGCCTGGGCGACAGAGCATACCCCATCTCAAAAAAAAAAAAGTGAATAATAAAACCTGAAAGGAAAAGGTAAATGCTCTTCTATTACCTTGTCTATAGGAGCCCAGCAGTAAATTACACTCTATGCCTTATGGAAATGCATCCAGTACATGCTGGTTTTCAGAAGATGAAAACTTTAAAAAACTTTATTTAGGCCGGGCGCTATGGCTCACGCCTGTTAATTCCAGCACTTTGGGAGGCTGAGGCAGGCAGATAACTTAAGGTTAGGAGTTCAAGACCAGCCTGGCCAATATGGTGAAACCCCATCTCTACCAAAAATACAAAAATTAGCCAGGTGTGGTAGTGGGCACTGGTAGTCCCAGCTACTCGGAAGGCTGAGGCAAGAGAATCTCTTGAACCCAGGAGGCGGAGATTATAGTGAGTGGAGATCGCACCATTGCACTCTAGCCTGGGTGTCACCGAGAGACTCTGTCTCAAATAAATAAATAAATAAAAAGTAAAAAAATTTTTTTAAACTTTTTTAAATGTATATTTTTTCTTTTTAAAATCTAAAGATTACTTTAGAACCTGTGGTGAAAAAGCAAACAAAAATTTTGACTAGGAAAACATTATTTCCAAGAGGAAAAACTTAAGTTCAGATGAGAGTAAAAACTATATCTGACCAAAATAATATTTAAAAGATATAAATTGGCCAGGTGTGGTGGCTCATACCTGTAGTCCCAGCACTTTGGGTGGCCGAGGCGGGCGGATCACCTGAGGTCGGGAGTTAGAGAGCAGCCTGACTACAGCCTCGACCTCCCAGGTTCAAGTAATCCTCCCTTCTCAGCTCCCCCAGTAGCTTCTCTTAATGTTAACACCTTACAGGATCAGAGTACAATGATCAAAACTAAGATATTAACATTGGCGCAATGCTATTAACAAAACTACAGATTTTATTCTGGTTCCCAGTGAGCTTCTATTCATTTTATTTTATTATTATTATTATTATTGAGACAGCGTCTTGCTTTGTTACCCAGTCTGGCGTGCAATGGTGCCATCTCAGCTCACTGCAACCTCCACCTCCCAGGTTCAAGGGATTCTCCCGCCTCAGCCTCCTGAGTAGCTGGGACTACAGGTGTGTGCCACCATGCCCAGCTAATTTTTGTAATTTTAGTAGAGACAGGGTTTCACCATGTTGGCCAGGCTGGTCTTGAATTGCTGACCTCAAGTGATCCGCCCACCTCGTTCTCCCAAAGTGTTGGAATTACAGGCATAAGCCACAGTGCCCAGCCTATTTTTATTTTTATTTTTGAGACAGAGTCTTGCTGTGTCACCCAGACTGGCTGAAGTGCTGCGATCTTGGCACACTCTAACCTCTGCCTCCTGGGTTCAAGTGATGTTCATGCCTCAGCCTCCAGAGTAGCTGGGATTACAGGTGTGCACCACCACACACAGTTAATTTCCTGTGAGCTTTTAAGTTATGCTTTAAAACCTACTTGGTTGGGTGCAGCGGCTCATGCCTGTAATCCCAGCCCTGTGGGAGGCCGAGGCAGGCAGATCACCTGAGGTTGGGAGTTGTACAGATTTTGTATTTAAATTTTAACTTTCTATCACAAATATTTTTGCAAATGTTTAAAATACTAGATGATATTCTGAAGATTTTTAAATTTTCATATATGTAAACAATAAAACATACAATTTATATTGGAAAAAGTGGCACACTATAAAATTAGGAGTTTGGCTTAAAGGATCCCTTAGATTATCACCTGAGAAAGACTTTTATCTCTTTTGTCACTTGATCACAAGGTGGGTTTTTTTCTTTTTCTTTTTCTGCTTTCAGAGACAAGACCTCAGTCTGCAGCCTAGGCTGGATTACAGTGGTGTGACAATAGCTCACTGCAGTCCCAAACTTGATCTTCCTACTTCAGCCTCCCAAGCAACTGGGACTATAGGCAAGTGCCACTGTGTCCAGCTAATTTTTTTTTTTTTTTTTTTTGTAGAAACAAAGTCTCACTCTGTTGTCCAGGCTGGTCTTGAACTCCTGGCCTCAAGGGATCCTATCGCCTTGGCCTCCCAAAGTGTTGGGATTAAAGGCGTGAGCTGCTGTGCCCGGCCAATCACAAGGTTTTGAAAGCAAGAAAACATAATTATCCACTTAATTGTAAAGATTCCATTCCTAAGTCTCTCATCAAAAACAGCGGTTCTCAAAGTGTAGTCTCAGATCAGCAGCACAATTCTCTGGGAACTTGTTAGAAATGCAAATTCCCAGCAACCTATGTTTTAACAGAATTGGGTGATTCTGAAGTCGAAAATTTAAGAATTTCCAATTTAGAGAGTTGTCTTGATGACAAAGGGAGGTGAGGGGAAGAAGAGACTAAAAGAGAAAAAAAATTCCAATGGGACATTCAACCTGTTAACAGGAAGGTCTGTTTCACACTTTGTTTTTAGGAATTTAGATTGTACTGGCGGGGCGCGGTGGCTCACGCCTGTAATCCCAGCACTTTGGGAGGCTGAGGCGGGCAGATCACGAGGTCAGGAGTTCAAGACCAGCCTGACCAACATGGTGAAACACCGTCTCTACTAAAAATACAAAACCTAGCTGGGCATGGTGGCACGTACCTATAGCCCCAGCTACTCAGGAGGCTGAGGCAGAAGAATCACTTGAACCCAGGAGGCGAAGGTTGCAGTAAGCCTTGATCATGCCACTGCACTCCAGCCTGGGCGCCAAAGTAAGACTCCGTCTCAAAAAAAAAAAAAAAAAATTCCAATGGGACATTCAAGCTGACTGTTAACAGGAAAGTCTTGTTTCAGACTTTGTTTTTAATAACTTAGATTGTACCGGCTGGCCGCAGTGACTCACGCCTGTAATCCCAGCACTTTGAGGACAGTGTAATTTGTACTTCATGTAAGTGGTTACAGATAAATGTACTTTGGTAACTGAAATTTGCACTGTGTTGTGGGAGGACTGGTCATGTCTACCTGAAATTTTTGCATATTGGAACCATGCGAAGAGAAAATTGCCTACATTGATTTCTTCTTTTTTTTTTTTTTTTTTTTTGAGACGGAGTCTCGCTCTGTCACCCAGGTTGGAGTGCAGCTGGAGACAGGTGGATCACAAGGCCAGGAGTTCGAGACCATCCTGGCCAACATGGTGATGAAACTCCATCTCTACTGAAAATACAAAAATTAGCTAGGCGTGGTGGCATGTACCTGTAGTCCCAACTACTTGGGAGGCTGAGACAGGAGAACTGCTTGAACCCAGGAGTCGGAGGTTGCAGTGAGCCGAGATCGCACCACGGCACTCCAGCCTGGGCAATAGAGTGAGACTTCGTCTTAGAAAATTTTAAAAACTGGGCCGGGCGCGGTGGCTCAAGCCTGTAATCCCAGCACTTTGGGAGGCCGAGATGGGTGGATCACGAGGTCAGGAGATCGAGACCATCCTGGCTAACACGGTGAAACCCCGTCTCTACTAAGAAATACAAAAAATAGCCGGGCGAGGTGGCGGGCGCCTGTAGTCCCAGCTACTCGGGAGGCTGAGGCCGGAGAATGGCGTGAACCCGGGAGGCGGAGCTTGCAGTGAGCTGAGATCCGGCCACTGCACTCCAGCCTGGGCTACAGAGCGAGACTCCATCTCAAAAAAAAAAAAAAAAAGAAAATTTTAAAAACTGCAAAAAAAATTTAGATTGTACTTTGTTTCTCGTAAGTACAGATTCACCTTTGTGACACAGCAAGGTTTGGACTTGGCCACCTTTGACCTGAGTGAACTGTTTCCAAAAACAACAAAACAATTTACATACACCTAATATATTGATAGCCTCTTCTGCCAGAAACCAATTTGATCATTTTCTTGTCAAGAAATCAATGTAGGCAGGTCGGGCACAGTGGCTCATGCCTGTAATCCCAGCACTTTGGGAGGCCAAGGCGGGCGGATCACAAGGTCAGGAGATCAAGACCATCCTAACTAACATGGTGAAACCCTGTCTCTACTAAAAATACAAAAAATTAGCTGGGCATGGTGGCGGGTGCCTGTAGTCCCAGCTACTCGGGAGGCTGAGGCAGGAGAATGGCGTCAACCTGGGAAGGTGGAGCTTGCAGTGAGCCGAGATCGTGCCACTGCAGTCCAGCCTGGGCGACAGAGGAGACTACGTCTCACCAGAAAAAGAAAAAAAAAGAAAGAAAGAAAGAAAAAAGAAATCAATGTAGGCAATCCTCTCTTTGCATGGTTCCAATATGCAAAAATTTCATGTAGATATGACCAGTCCTCCCACCACACAATGCAAATTGCAGTTACCAAAGTACATTTATCTGTAACCACTTACATAAAGTACAAATTTCACTGTCTTCAAATAACAGATGTGTGTTGTGAGCAGTTACCAGTCACATCAATTCTTTCAAAGTGTATTGATAAGTCACTGTGCATTTGTTATTTGGTTCATCCACAGTCTAGCAGAGTATGTAGTTGCTTCTTTGTCTCCGAGTGATAAATCCACATGACAGTTTGCAAAAATAGGTCATCAAAAAAGGGAGGAGCTGGGTGGTGGCTAGCACCTGTAATCCCAGCTACTGGGGAGGCTGAGGTGGGAGGATCGCTTGAGCCCGAGTTAGAGAGCAGCCTGGGCAAAACAGTGAAACCCTGACTGCAAAAAACAAAAACAAAAACAAAAACAAAAAAACAGTATTAAAAAAATGTTTTTTAATTTAAAAAGAGGGTACTGCTCATTAGCCAGGAATGGTGGCGGGCACCTGTAATCCCAGCTACTCAGGAGGCTGAGGCAGGAGAATCACTTGAACCCGGGAGGCAGAGGTTGCAGTGAGCCAAGATTGCACCACTGCACTCCAGCCTGGATGACAGAGTCAAAAAAAAAGAAGGAATTGCTCAATGAAGATGAAAGTGAAGCACAGAAAGAAAAAGTGATATTGTTAGAAGTGGAATTGGATGTGAGTAGAAGATACCCCACTTGGGAAATGTTGATCCTGCTGTCATTCTTGAGATAAGATATGAAGCCAGAGGAATTTTGTGAAGGGGAATTTATCGACATAAATGTGGAACATGATTGTGAGAAAAAGGATAAAGATGTCCCAGAGAAAGTGATGTCTGCAGAAAAACTTCACATTAAAGAGATCCCTCAGACTTCACAGCATTGAAAACACAAAAGATAAAACCTTGTAAGCAAAAATAAGTTGTCAAATTGTACTACTCAGAGAGCTGGAACCTAGATCAATAGGCTTTCAGGGAATTAGGGGTTGACAAATTGTATATTAAATTGGGAATGTGTTAGTTCAGAAATTGTTGTGTCTTATATGCATTACCTTTATCCTCTAAAGTTTTATTTCCTCTTGGTTGATATTCTTAATAAGTAATTGATCTTATAATAATATTTAAATCATTGTCTTTTTTCTAAAACATAGAAATACTTGTGAATTTTCTTAATTAAGCCAGAAAAGGATTTTTGGTGCTTCTCTCACATTTATGTTGGTTAAAAAGAAGGAAGTGGAGGAGAAAGGAGAGAGAAAGGGGAAGACTCTCACTTCCATGTTTTTTCTTTTTTCTTCTCTTGAGACAGGGTCTCATTCTGGAGCCTTGACCTCTCCTGGGCTCAAGCGATCCTCCCATCTTAGCCTCCTGAGTAGCTGGGGCTACAGACATGTGCCACCACGCCTGGCTAATTTTTGTATTTTTGTAGAGACGAGGTCTCTGCTATGTTGCCCAGGCTGGTCTCAAACTCTTGGCCTCAAGTAATCTGGTCACCTGGGTATCTCAAAGTGTGGGGATTACAGGCTTGAGTCATCATGCTTGGGATCAATTTTTTTATTTTTTTATTTTTATTTTTTAGACAGAGTTCCACTCTTGTTGCCCAGGTTGCAGTGCAATGGCACAATTTCAGCTCACTGCAACGGCACAATTTCAGCTCACTGCAACATTTGCCTCCCAGGTTCAAGCGATTCTCCTGCCTCAGCCTCCTGAGTAGCTGGGATTACAGGCATGCGCCACCACGACCGGCTAATTTTGTATTTTTAGTAGAGATGGGGTGTCTCCATGTTGGTCAGGCTGGTCTCAAACTCCCAACCTCAGGTGATCTGCCCGCCTTGGCCTTCCAAAGCGCTAGGATTACAGGTGTGAGCCACCGTGCCTGGCCCACGTTTTCTTTTTTGTGTAGTATATAATTACTATCTTAGGGATTCAATTCTTCTATGTCTTAGTCTTTTTTTATTATTTTTTATTTTTATTATTATATTTTTAACAGAGATGGGTTTTTGCTGTATTGCTCAGGTTGTTCTCTAACTCCTGAGCTCAGGAAATCCTCCTGCCTCAGCCTCCCAAAGTGCTGGGATTACAGGCATGAGCCACTGTGCTCAGCGTATTTTAGTCATTTTAAATGTGCTCATTGCATGTACTTTTTCAGATAATCTTTCCATAATCCGAAATTCACGACCATGCACCTGGCTGTTTGTTGTTGGGACTGACTCACAGGCATGGTGAGCAGGTTCCATGTATGTCTGGAGCATAAGTTCATCAGTAGCAGGGCTTGCTTTTTCCTGAGAGAATTCATCGTGAGAAAGAATCCTGGCATGTCTGTTCTCTGTTGACTTCTTCCGAGAGTCTTGGAACGTCACTGGGCTTGTACACATTTCTATAAGTTCTCATATTAGAGTTTGGGGTACCACATAGGTAAAAAAAATTCAAACTCTAAACCCCTATGAGAAACTAAACTCTGAGATGTTAACAGTGAGGGAACACGGGTGAAACGAATATGGAGAAACTCTGTGTACCACCTGTAGCTTTTCTGCAAACTTACAGTTATTCCAAAATAAAAAGTATTTTTTAGGCCAGGCACAGTGGCTCATGCCTGTAATCCCAGCACTTCGGGAGGCCGAGGAGGGTGAACCACTTGAGATCCAGAGTTTGAGACCAGCCTGGCCACCATGGCGAAACCCCATCTCTACCAAAAATACAAAAATTAGCCGGGTGTGATGGCGCATGCCTGTAATCCCAGCTACTCGGGAGGCTGAGGCAGGAGAATTGCTTGAACCTGGGAGGCAAAGGTTGCAGGGAGCTGAGATTGTGCCACTGCACTTCAGCTGGGGCGACAAAGTGAGACTCTGTCTCATATATGTATGCATATGTATACACACACACACACACACACACACACACATATATATATATATATATATTTTTTTTTTTTTTAATGAAGCCCCTAGATTACGAAAGCCAATTCAACCCTTAGGTCGTTTGGAAGGAAAATAAATCTCCCCAAAATCAAAGTCAAGCTGGGAACTGCATAGGGCAAACCTGCCTCCCATTCCATTCCTAAATAAGATAGCTACAAAGAGTTTAAAAAGCTATACCTCCCTCACAATCTGCCCACCAGGAAATTCCCTGTGGACAAAGTACAGGCTGAACTCAAAGTCATCGCTCTGCTCACATGAGACAAATGCATATCTGATTGCTTCCTTTGCCCTGCTGTTTCACCAAGCCAGAGTAAGACACAAGTGACTATTCTGGTAAATTTTGCCTTCAGTGAAAGGCTAATCAGAAACTCAAAAGAAAACATTTGTCTCTTATCTACCTATGACCTGAAAACCTCCTCCTTGCTTCGAGTTGTCCCGCCTTTCTGGACTGAACCAACGTACATCTTACAATGTACATCTGACATGTCTCATGCCTCCCTAAATTGTATAAAGCCAAACTGTGCCCAAACCACCTTGGGGCACCTGTTGTCAGGATATCCTGAGGCTGTGTCACAGGTGCATCCTTAACCTTGACAAAATGAAGTTTCTAAATTGAATGAGACCTGTCTCAGATACCTTTTGGCTTACAGTAGTCAGAGTCAGCTTATATCCTTGTTGGTCTTCACTTTCCTCCTCATTTGATATATCTGCCAATAGTCCTTTTGCCTTGCACGCTCAGCTATGAATTTAAAATAATTTGTGTTCACCAGGTTCAGTGGCTCACATCTGTAATCCCAGTGACTCAGGAAGCTGAGACAGGAGGATTGCTTGAGATCAGGAATTCAAGACCAGTCTAGGCAATATAGCAAGATCCCCATTTCTTAAAAAAATTAGCCAGGTGTGGTGGCACATGCCTGTAGTCCCAGCTACCCAGGAGACTAAGGTGAGACTATAGCTTGAGCCCAGGAGTTTGAGGCTGTGGTGAGCTACGATTGCACCACTGCACTCCAACCTGGGCAACAGGCCAAGACCCTGCCTCTGAAAAAGAAAAATTGTGTCATAATTTATCTAGTATTTGTGAAAGTTATCAGGTCATATTAATTCACTACACATAGCCTTAATTCCACATTTTCTCTTTAACCGGCACTAATCAAGCTTTCATCCCTACCACTGAATTTGTTCTAGTCAACATTACCAACAGCATCCATCTTGCAAATCCAGTGGTCATTTCTTAGTAGTCATATTAATATTTCATCAGCATTTAAACCTTCGAGAAATCCCTCCTTGAAACTCCATATTCTCTTGGTTTGTCACACTCTCTTCTTTTTCCTACCTCTCCTCAGTCTTCTCTGTGGACTCATACTCCTTTGCTGACCTTTAAATGTTGAATATGGCCGGGCGCGTTGGCTCACGCCTGTAATCCCTGCACTTTGGGAGGCCAAGATGGGCAGATCACCTGAGGTCAAGAGTTCGAGACCAGTCTGGCCAACAAGGTGAAACCCTGTCTCTACTAAAAATACAAAAATTAGCCAAGCATGGGCGCAGGCACCTGTAATCCCAGCTACTCGAGAGGCTGAGGCAAGAGAATCACTTGAACCCCGGAGGCGGAGGTTGCAGTGAGCCAAGACCTTGCCATCGCACTCCAGCCTGGGCAACAAGAGTGAAACTGCATCTCAAAAAAATTAAATAAATAAAAATAAATGTTGAATATTTCTGGACTCAGTCCTCTATCCAGTCTCATAATTCTATGCTCATTCTCTATTTGATCCCATCCAGTCCAGTGATTTTCAATGCCATATATATGTCAATGACTCCCACACTGAGATCTTCCAACCTGATTTCTCACTCCCAATCCCTGTTGCAGGCTTACATATACAACTTTATATAACTGCCCACTCAACATCCCTGTTTGAGCGTCAGACTTAATAAGACCCAAACAAAATTCTCAGTTTGGTGTTAACAATAGCAGCAAACAGAAGAGAGAAGTAAATCTATGGCACAGCAAAAACCTCTTCGTGGGATACTAGGTAGGCTTTTGAGTGCACACATGGCCCTCCCCAAGTCTAACAATATGACACAGAAAAAAAAAAGACAGTTCTCTACATGATCACCAAATGTCAGGTGTACCTTCATGAGGGCCCTCAATCCAGAGGTCTTTTTATTCACTATTTTTGGAGAATAAACCTCTAGCCAGAGTGGAGGAGGGAAAGTTGCCTAATTACCTGGGGCAGGGGGAGAAATTCCTGAAGTTCCACTGCATTTTCAACAGATTTTCAACCAGCATCTGTGTTTTACTCTCACGTCCCCATGTCCAAAGGCGCCTGGTGCCACCAGTTCCTGGTCTTTGGGTCTTTCCGCAGCTTAGATGAAGTTGCTTGTCAGCTTTCCTCACTTCCCTTTTAGGACTAAGCTTTCTCCCATCTGCTAATTTCGTCATCGTTTTCCCATATGCTTTCCAATTTAAGCAGCTTTGTGGGCTGTTGTCTCTTTTCCAATTTTCTTTAGTGTTTAAGTCTTTTTTTTTTTTGAGACAGGGTTTTTCTCTGTCACACAGGCAGGAATGCGGTGGCATGATCTTGACTGACAGCAGCCTCCACCTCCCCGGACTCAGGTGATCTTCCCACCTGTAATACCACACCCAACTCACTTTTTGTTTTTTTGGTTTTTTGTTTTTGTTTTTTTTTTTTTTTTGTAGAGGCGGGGTTTCGTCATGTTGCCTAGGCTAGTTTCAAACTCCTGGGTTCAAGGCATCCACCTGCATCAGCCTCCCAAGGTGCTGGGATTACAGATGTGAGCCACCATGCCCGGCCTTTAAGTCCTTTTTAATAACACTTTTTACTGTACTTTAGTGAGCTTTCAGGAGAGAGTAGAAGCTAAATAGCAACCTTCCGATTTTTTTTTCTTTTTTTTTTTTCTTTCTTATTATTGTACTTTGAGTTCTAGGGTACATGTGATTTTAACCAAAATTCAAGACTGTAATCCATAGAGACGAAATCCCGTTTGAAGAGGAAGGGCAAGAAGGAGCGAAGGTAGGGCCATGGGAGCCCCTGGGAGCCTCGAAATCCACCTAGATCCACACACTATTCAGAGTTCCCTGGGAAGCCCTGAAACCTCAGTTCTCACTAATTAGCCTACAGGATTGCCCTGGGGAACTCACATTTCGGTTCACTCAAGCACAGCACTTAAGCAACTATCTTGAGATAAATCCTTTAATATCCATACAATCCAACCCTTTCCAGGCCTTTTACTTATAAGAACCAAGGGGACTGCAAAGAAAGCGGCCAAAGTTGGAAAACAGGTGCCCCGAAGGCACATTTAGTAATTATGCCTCAGGTGTACCCTGTTGAACATCCATTCCTAATGATTCCTCACTGTCTACAAACACAGCTGAGAGATCAGATAGAGATTGAGTACCTCTATTTTATCAGACTGACTTAGATCTGATTAATCTAAATTGCCATATACTTACAGAAATGCATGCCCTGACTCTGCTTTTGAAACCTGGAACAGCACTAGGTTCTCTTTTTTTTTTTGAAACAGGGTTTCACTCTGTTGCCCAAGCTGGAGTGCAATGCTGCGATCTCGGTTCACTGCAACCTTCAATTCCCGGATTCAAGCAATGTTTGTACCTCAGCCTCCAGAGTAGCTAGGATTACAGGCGCCTGCCACCACACCTGGCTAACTTTTTTGTATTTTCAGTGGAGCCAGGGTTTCGCTATGTTGGCCAGGCTGGTCTCAAACTCCGGCCTCCAGTGATCCACCTGCTTTGGACTCCCAGAGTGCTGGGATTACAGGCGTGAGCCACCGTGCCTGGCCTACTCAGTTCACTTTATTTTTTTATTTTTTGAAATGGGGTTCCGCTCTTGTTGCCCAGGATGGAGTGCAATGGCATGATCTCAGCTCACCGCAACCTCCGCCTCCCGGATTCAAGTGATTCTCCTGCCTCAGTCTCCTGAGTAGCTGGGATTACAGGCATGTATCACCATGCCTGGCTAATTATTTGTATTTTTGGTAGAGACAGTGTTTCTCCATGTGGTCAGGCTGGTCTTGAACTCCTGACCTCAGGTGATCCACCCGCCTCAGCCTCCCAAAGTGCTGGGATTACAGGCGTGAGCCACCGTGCCAGGCCATACTTAGTTCACTTTCAATAGATTTTCCTTTCAATATCTACTTCAGTGAATCTAATAGATTCAACAGTTGAAGGCAGGAAAATCATGAAGTTCCCGTTGAAGAACTCCAAAGGATCTTTTGCCTTTTACTTATTCTGGAATGAGGGAGTTCAGACAGGGAGCATCTCCTTTGCTTTCTGCAGGGAGTTTGCCAACTGAGTTTATCACAGCACCAGCCTTATCCGAAAACCAAGTTTTGAGCTGTGTTCGTATTAGAAGCACCCTAGGCCAGGCAGCTTGAGAACAGGAGTTTGAGACCAGCCTGGACAACGTGGCAAAACCCTGTCTCTACATAAAATACCAAAATTAGCTGGGTGTGGTAGTACATGCCTGTAGTCCCAGCTACTGGGGGCAGGGGTGCTGAGGCAGGAGGATGGCTTGAGCCCAGTGAGCCACGATCATGCCACTGCACTCCAACCTGGGCCACAGAGTGAGACCGTGTCTTCAAAAAAGAAAAAAAAAAAAAAGACCAGACATGATGGCATGTGCCTGTAATCCCAACTACTTGGGAGGCTGACGTGAGAGGATCACTTGAGCCCAGGGGGCAGAGGGAACAGCTCAGGAAGTTTCAGTATTTCTTATTATATATAATGAGAGACAGAACCTTGTGTTAGAAAACAAACAAACAAACAAACAAAACTTTTTTTCTCTAATGTCTCACTACAACAATCAACACAGAAGACTTCTGTCACCAGACATGTGGAGATGTCCCCCCACACACCAAGCAGAGGACACCAGCTGAGTGTCTTCCAGTTTAATTCACTTCTTCCTGTTATCTTCCTGGATAGCCTCAGAAACCACAGGTTGAGGGCTCAGTCCTGCAAGTCTGCGCCACCCCTTCTCACCATTCACAAGTCCATGCCTCAGGAACTTCTGACCAACAAGCTTCAGGTTGGGGTTCCCATAAACTCCTCTTTGGGTTTGATTAATTTGCTAAAGTGGCTCATACAACTCAAGGAAACATTTAAGTTTACTGGTTTATTATAAGGATTTTTTAAAAATATGAATAAACAGATGAAGAGATATTGATACATACCTACATACAAACCTACATACTGAGAGGTCTGGAAGGGTCCTGAGCACAGGAACTTCTGTGCCTGAAGAGTTGGTTGAAATAGTTCTTTTTATTTTTTTTGAGATGGAGTTTCGCTCTTGTTGCCCAGACTGGAGTGCAATGGCGTGATTTCAGCTCACTGCAACCTCTGCCTCCCAGGTTCAGGCGATTCTCCTGCCTCAGCCTCCTGAGTAGATGGGATTACAGGCACCCACCACCACGCCGACCTAATTTTGTATTCTTAGTAGAGACGAGGTTTCTCCATGCTGGTCTCGAACCCCCACCTCAGGTGATACACCCGCCTCGGCCTCCGAAAGTGTTGGGATTAAGGGCACGAGCCACCGCGCCTGGCTGTTCAACGAGTTCTTATTCACCTTCCTGTCAGCCTCCATGTGTTCAGGTCTCCAGAACTCCCTAAACCCTGTCCTCTTGGGCCTTTCATGGAGACTTCTTGGATAGGCATGACCGAAGCATGGACAACCATGTTGAAATGTGATTGGACAAAAAGGGAATGATCTAAACCCAGCAAGGCCTGTCTGTTCAGATTCTTCTTGGCTCTTCAGTGCAGCATTCTTACCTCCAGGTTATGAGGCAGAACTTCCTCTGGAATGGAGAGTTTTATGACTCACAATTAGAGTCCTGTGTCAGGCAAGTGAAAGAAGGCGAGAGAAGGTCAAAGAGAGAGAGTCTGTTTACTGTGACATGGGCTATGGGAGTTATAAGTCATGAACCATGGATGAAAACGCATATATTGGCCAGGTGCTGTGGCTCACGACTGTAATCCTATAGCACTTTGGGAGGCTGAGGTGGGAGGATCACTCGAGCTCAGGAGTTCTAGAACAGCCTGGGTAACATAGTGAGACCTCATCTCTAAAAATAAATAAATAAGTAAATAAAACACACACATACACACACACACACACACACATAAAAAATAGTATCACAAGTTCCTGGGAAAGCAAAATGGATGGGTGTGTGTCTAACCTAATGGTCTGCAACCTGGCCTACAGAGGAAGCTGGAAGAGTTGAAGGAGAGTATTCTGGGCTATTAATTCCTGGCTAGTAGAACTGACCGGAACAGCAGAACTGCATTGCACTGGGCATGCTCAGCCAGACAGGCAGAAATTGTTGAATTTTTGTTGCAACTTGGAGTGCCAGTGAATGATAAAGGCGATGCAGGTTGGTCTCCTCTTCATACTGCGGCTTCCGCTGGGCAGGATGAGATTGTAAAAGCCCTTCTGGGAAAATGTGCTCAAGTAAATGCTGTCAGTCAAAATGGCTGTACTCCCCTACATTATACAGCTTCCAAACACAGGCATGAGATTGCTGTCGTGTTACTAGAAGGCGGGGCTGATTCAGCTGCTGAGGACCGTTGTGAGGCTACAGCAATGCACCGTGCAGTAGCCAAAGGTAACTTGAAGATGATTCCCATCCTTCTGTACTACAGAACATCCACGAACATCCAGACACTGAGGGTAACACTCCTCTACACTTAGCCTGTGATGAGGAGAGAGTGGAAGAAGCAAAACTGCTGGTGTCCCAAGGAGCGAGTATTTACACTGAGAAGAAGAAAAGACACCCCTGCGAGCGGCCAAAGGTGGCCTGGGTTTAATACTCAAGAGAATGGTGGAAGGTTAAACAGCTTGGATTTATTCTTAACTTTTTTTTTTTTTTTTTTTTTGAGATAGTGTCTTGCTCTGTCACCCAGACTGGAGTGCAGTGGCACAATCTCGGCTCACTGCAACCTCCGCCTCCCGGGTTCAAGCAATTCTCCTGCCTCAGCCTCCTGAGTAGCTGGGACTACAGGCATGTGCCACCACGCCCGGCTAATTTTTTGTATTTTTAGTAGAGACAGGCTTTCACCATCTTGGCCAGGCTGGTCTCGAACTCCTGACCTCAAGTGATCTGGCTGCCTCGGCCTCCCAAAGTGCTGGGATTACAGGCATGAGCCACCGTGCCCGGCCCTATTCTTACTTTGTATGTTGTGTTGTTGTTGTTCCCAGTGTCCTGGAAACTAATGTACTTGTGCACAAGACATCATCTATGAACGATAAAGTTTTCTCACCTTCAAAGTCGTATAAACACGTTGACCTGCTGAGTTACTTGTTCTAAGGTTACAGCCTGCTTTCCAGGCATCGAGTAACTGTTGAGATTGCTCTACTGCTGTCATATATTCTTGTGTATTGAATTCTGGTTAATTTTGAGTAACTAATTCTGTGGCTGTTGTGGGTTTTCAGCACCCTCCCATGTACCTTATATCCCTTTTTGAAACAGCTCCAATAGAAATAAGCCAGCGGTTCTGCCAGATGTTTCTATGTGGATTCTGTAATGTGCCTCCATACAGTTAAAACACCGTAACTTGTTGTTCACGCTTACTCAGGCCTACGCCAACATTTCTGGTTTTTTTCTTTTGTTTTTGTTTTTGTTTTTTGGGGTTTTTTGTTTTTGTTTTTTTTTTTTTTGAGATGGAGTTTCACTTTTGTTGCCCAGGCTAGAGTGCAATGGTGCGATCTCAGCTCATTGCAACCTCTGCCTCCTGGGTTCAAGCAATTCTCCTGTCTCAGCCTCCTAAGTAGCTGGGATTACAGGCACATGACACCACGCCCAGTTAATTTTTGTATTTTAAGTAGAGACGGGGTTTCATCATATTGGTCAGGCTGGTCTCGAACTCCTGACCTCAGGTGATTCGCCTGCCTCGGCCTCCCAAAGTGCTGGGATTACAGGCGTGAGCCACCGCGCCCGGCTATTGTTTTGTTTTTTGAGACGGAGTCTCGCTCTGTCACCCAGGCAGGAGTGCAGTGGCGTGATCTCGGCTCACTGCAACCTTTCCTCCCGGGTTCAAACAATTCTCTTGCCTCAGCCTGCTAAGTAGCTGGAATTATAGGCGCGTGCCACCACGCCTGGCTAGTTTTTGTGTTTTTAGTAGAGATGGTTTTTCACCACGTTGGTCAGGCTGGTCTTGAACTCCTGACCTCATGATCTGCCAGCCTCCGCCTCCCAAAGTGCTGGGATTACAGATGTGAGCCACTGTGCCCGGCCACATTTCTGTTTTGTTCAGCCATGAGATTTAATTTATTTCTGTGATAGGAGGAACATTTCTTTTTTTTGAGATGGAGTTTCACTCTTGTCACCCAGGCTGGAGTGCAATGGCGTGATCTCAGCTCACTGAAACCTCTGCCTCCCGGGTTCAAGTGATTCTCCTGCCTCAGCCTCCCAGGTAGCTGGGACTACAGGCATGTGCCACCATGCATGGCTAATCTTTTTTTGTATTTTTAGTAGAGACAGGGTTTCACCATGTTGGCCAGGCTGGTCTTGAACTCCTGACTTCAGGTGATCCACCTGCCTTGGTTTCCCAAAGTGCTGGGATTACAGGCGTGAGCCACTGTGCCCAGATGAACATTTACACATTTTAGTGGACCAAATTTTAAGTTGGAGGGAGTGCTCTAAAATAATAAACAATAATAGCCCATGTACCCACGTATTTTTTTGATGAGCTATTTACTCTAAAATAAAATGTATGACTTTTTTAAAAAGGAAGTTTTAAAATACCTATATCGAGTAATCTTGTATTGAAAAGAATGTTAAGCTTGTTAAAATGATATGTAACAAAAATGTATTTTGATTTGTATTTCGGAAACTAAAAAATAAAATGTTGAAAGAAAAAAAATCCCAAGCCTGATAAATTATAATGAAGTTTTTCTTCACCAATCTGTTTCCTTTAATCCTGATCTCACCAGACTGTACATATTCCTCACCCCTTCTTTTTATTTATTTTATTTTATTTATGTATTGTTTTGTTTATTTATTTATTTTTTGAGACAGGGTCTCACTCTGTCACCCAGGCTGGAGTGCAGTGGAGGATAACAAAGTAATGGTGAATACTTTGAAAATTTGAAGTACTTGACATAATAGCTTTCTTACAACGCATATTAAGTGATATTGTAACTTACAGTTTCTTTCGTTTAGATCAAGGCTAAGCCCAAAATTTTAAAGGAAAATAAAAATGAAAGGGCACTACCCCTGACTCTTTTTTTTTTTTTTTTTTTTTTTTTTTTTGAGACGGAGTCTGGCTCTGTCGCCCAGGCTGGAGTGCTGTGGCCGGATCTCAGCTCACTGCAAGCTCCGCCTCCCGGGTTTACGCCATTCTCCTGCCTCAGCCTCCGGAGTAGCTGGGACTACAGGAGCCCGCCACCTCGCCTGGCTAGTTTTTTGTATTTTTTTAGTAGAGACGGGGTTTCACCGGGTTAGCCAGGATGGTCTCGATCTCCCGACCTCGTGATCCGCCCGTCTCGGCCTCCCAAAGTGCTGGGATTACAAGCTTGAGCCACCGCGCCCGGCCTACCCCTGACTCTTTTCTCTCTTTAGGGAAGACTCAAAGATCTTCTAGGAGATAGTATCAGAAAGTACCAGCGACTTATACATCACTTCAAGTGTTTCAATGGGGACAGACAGGAAAGTGGCATAGTGGTGGTTCTAGGAGATATTTTTTCCCCCAAATCCTAGTAGCATAATCAAAAATAATCTTCACCAGCAACAACTGAAAATACTTATGTGGCTAGTCACAGACTTCAGCAGTCCCACTATTTAGAAAACAATATCTAGCTGGGTGAGGTGGCTCACGCCTATAATCCCAGCACTTTGGGAGGCCGAGGCAGGCAGATCACCTGAGGTTGGGAGTTTGAGACCAGCCTGGCTAACATGGAGAAACCCCGTCTCTACTAAAAATACAAAAAATTAGCCAGGCATGGTGGTGGGTGCCTGTAATCTCAGCTACTGGGGAGGCTGAGGCAGGAGAATTGCTTAAACCTGGGAGGTGGAGGTTGCAGTGAGCTAAGATCGCGCCATTGCACTCTAGCCTGGGAGACAGAGCTAGGCTCTGTCTCAAAAAAAAAAAAAAAAAAAAAATTTACCTTTGGCTCTGCCATGATTTGGCTAATGACTACAGATTCCAGTAGGCTACAATCTGTCAGTACCAGCATATCCCAAACAGTCAGAAGATTTCAGATAGAGTATTCATTTTGATACTTATCTGATTATTTTAATCAGCATTGAGAAAAGATAACAAATTAAACCTGTGATTTCACTGAAGCTAAGTAAATGCAAATTGTAACTTATAGTTACAATAATTTGTTAAGAAAAATTAGCCATCCCAGCACTTTGGGAGGCTGAGGTGGGAGGATTGCTTGAGGCCAGGAGTTTGAGACCAGCCTGGGTAAGACCTCATCTCTTAAGAAAAAAAAAAAAAAAAGGAAAGAAAAAAAGAAAAATTAGGTAAATATGTCAAAGAGTATTCAGGTATAGCAAAAATTATGAAGCCTGAATAACTGAAGAATGACTGGATTTATACCAACAAAAATAAGGTCTGTAAACTGCTGCTTTGCTTCTGAGTTGGCTGCACCTCAGCCTTAGATGCAGGGACTACATTTAAGGGGCACCCTTACCAACCCATGACATAGGCTCAGCTTTGAATTTGGGCAAACACCATACAAAGTCTACAGATAGTATCAGCAGAAGTAACAAACAAAACAACTCATGTGGGAGTAAATAGGACGAACTATTCTGTCACCCTGAGCCTGGTTCCTTAATATAGTAGGAGGCAGAGGTAGCAGTGAGGGGAGATGGTGCCACTGAACTCCAGCCTGGGCGACAGAGCAAGACCCTGTCTCAAAAAAAAAAAACCCCACACACAGGCTGGGTGCGGTGGCTCACACCTATAATCCCAGCACTTTGGGAGTCTGAGGTAGGTGGATTGCTTGAGGTCAGGAGTTCGAGACCAGCCTGGCCAACATGGTAAAACCCCATCTCTACTAAAGGTACAAAAATTAGCCAGGCATGGTGGCTTGTGCCTCCCTGTTACTTGCGGGGCTGAGGCAGGAGGATCACTCGAGCCCAGAAAGCAGAGGTTGCAGTGAGCCGAGATGGTGCCAATGCACTCCAGCCTGTGTAACAGAGTGAGACTCTGTCTCAAAAAAAAAACAAAAACCGATCTTGCAATGAAAAGATTATCCTGGATTATTCAAGTGGGCCCAGTGGAATCACAAAGTCCTTATAAGAGGGAGGCAGGACATTGGGAGGCCGAGGCAGGCAGATCGTGAGGTCAGGAGATTGAGGCCAGCCTGGCTAACACAGAGAAACCCTGTCTCTACTAAAAATACAAAATATTAGCCGGGCGTGGTGGCGGGTGCCTGCTAGTCCTGGCTACTTAGGAGGCTGAGTCAGGAGAATGGCATGAACCAGGAGATGTAGCTTGCAGTGAGCTGAGATCGCATCACCGTACTCCAACCTGGGCGACAGAGCAAGACTCCGTCTCAAAAAAAAAAAAAAGAAGGAGGCAGGAGGGTCAGAGTCAAAGTGTAACAATGATGAAAGCAGAGGTCAGAGTGATGTGGCTATGAGCCAAGAAATGTAGGCAGTCTCTAGATAATGAAAAAGGCCTGCCCTGGAGTCTCCAGAAGGAACACATCTCTGCCTACTGCTTGATTTTAGCTGTGAGACCCATTTCAGATCTTTGGGTTTTTTTAACTAAATATTCAGACTTCAAGGAGACCGTTTCAGATTTTTAATATCCAGAGCTGTAAGATACTAAATTTGCGGCCGGGTGCAGTGGCTCACACCTGTAATCCCAGCCCTTTGGGAGGCCAAGGCGGGTGGATCACCTGAGGTCAGGAGTTCGAGACCAACATGGTGAAACCCCGTCTCTACTAAAAAAACAAAAATTAGCCGGCCGTGGTGTCGGGCGCCTGTAATCCCAGCTATTTGGGAGGCTGAGGCAGAAGAATCGCTTGAACCCGGGAGGCAGAGGTTGCAGTGAGCCGAGATCATGCCACTGCACTCCATCCTAGGTGACAGAGTGAAACTCCATCTCAAAAAAAAAAAAAAGATACTAAATTTGTGTTGTTTTTAAGTCACTGAATTAGCAGTTTTAGTTACAGCAGCAACAGAAAACTAATACAAGCACCAAGGCACTGGGCTTTATATTGTGAGAGACACAAAGATTAATAAAACATAATCTACCCTCTCAAGGTGGATACAATTTAGAAGAGACGAAACACATTACTAAATAAGCTAGAACATGATGAATATGATAAAAGCAGCAGAAAGAATGGCTGTGGGAGTCCAAAGGAAAGAAATCACTGTTTCTAGGGTTATTCATAGTGGAGGAGGAGGTTTTTGAGCTGATCTTAAAAGGATAATGTAAATTTTCTTTTTCTTTTTGGGGACATGGTCTCGCTCTGTCACCCAAGCTGGAGTGCAGTGGCATGATCTCGGCTCACTGCAGCCTCCACCTCCTGGGTTCAAGTTATCCACCCAGATCTCGGCTCACTGCAGCTTCCGCCTCCTGAGCTCAAGTTATCCACTCACCTCAGCCTCCTGAGTAGTTTGGACTGCAAATGTGAGCCACTGCACCCAGGCAAGATAAGCAATTTTTTTTTTTTTAATGGAGTCTCTGTCGCCCAGGCTGGGGCGCAGTGGCGCCATTTCGGCTCACTGCAACCTCTGCCTCCCGGGTTCAAGTGATTCTCCTGCCTCAGCCTCCTGAGTAGCTGGGACTACAGGCACGTGCCACCACACCCAGCTAATTTTTTGTATTTTTAGTAGAGACAGGGTTTCACCATGTTGGCCAGGATGGTCTCAATCTCTTGACCTGTGATCCACCCGCCTCAGCCTCCCAAAGTGCTGGGATTACAGGCGTGAGCCACCGCGCCCGGCCAATAAGTAAATTTTAAGAGACAAACAAAAAAAGGTGGACAAAGTGGCACACTTTTACAAATTAAATCACAATATAAGTCATTTTTAAATAAACCTATTATTAGTCATTGATAAAGGAAATACTCCTATAATAAAAAATAATCATGCCGTAATATATCTTCTGTTCTAAGGAAGACACAATTAGATTTGCTTGAACCTAAATGATGACAGCATTGTAATTACAGTTTTAAAAATTATAAATGTCACTGGGTCCGGTGGCTTATGCCTGTAATCCCAGCAGTTTGGGAGGCGGAGGTGAGAGGATTACTTGAGGCCAAGAGTTCAAGACCAGCCTGGGTGACAGGGCAAGGCCTTATCGCCACAAAAATAAAAATAAAAAAATCACCAGGCATGGTGGCACCTGCCTGTAGTCCCAGCTCCTTGGGAAGCTGCGGTGGAAGGATGGTTTGAGCCCAGGAGTTTGAGGTAGCAGTGAGCTATGATTGAGCCACTGTACTTCAGCCCAGCAACAGAGGCTGACTTTGTCTAAAAAAATAATAATTTATATATATATATATATATGGTTGTAATATATGCTCATGGTACTAAAAAAATACAAACAGAACAGTACTGTGTCAAGCAAAAAGGTAAGTTTTCTGGCCAGGTGCGGTGGCTCATGTCTGCAATCTCAGCACTTTGGGACGCCAAGTGGGGGCAGATCACCTGAGGTCAGGAGTTCAAGACCAGCCTCGCCAACATGGTGAAACCCCATCTCTACTAAAAATACAAAAATTAGCCAGGCGTGGTGGTGCACGCCTGTAATCCCAGCTACTTAGGAGGGTGAGGCAGGAGAATAGCTGGAACCTGGGAGGCAGAAGTTGCAGTGAGCCGAGAGCCTGCCAATGCACTCCAACCTGAGTGACAGAGTGAGTCTGTCTCAAAAAAAAGTAAGTTTTTCCTGTCTGTTTCCCATTTGCACTCCCTATTAGAGGAAATCACTGTTTCCTTCTAGAAATGTTTGATTGAAATAATTACGTACAATATATGTTTCTTTGCATAAACCTACACATGTACCCATCCATTTTTTTAAAATATAGAGATAGGGTCTTACTATGTTGCCCAGGCTTGTCTCAAACTCCTGGGCTGAAGCAATCCTCCCACCTCGGCCTCCCAAAGTGCTGGGATTACAGGCACGAGTCACTATGCCCTGCTTACCATCCATTTTTTTAATTATTACTATTTTTGAGACAGAGTCTAGCTCTGTTGCCCAGGCTGGACTGCAGTGACACAGTCTTGGCTCACTGCATCCTCTGCCTCCCAGGTTCAAGTGATTCTCCTACCTCAGCCTCCTGAGTAGCTGGGATTACAGGTGTGCACCACCATACAGGTGTCCGGCTCATTTTTGTATTTTTAGTAGAGACAGGGTTTCGCCATGTTGGCCAGGCTGGTCTTGAACTCCTGAGCTCAGGTGATTCGCCTGCCTCAGCCTCCCAAAGTGCTGGGATTACAGGCGTGAGCCACTGCACCTGGCCTACTCCTCCATTTTTTCACACAAACAGGATCTTGCAAAATATAATGATCTTTGAGCATTTACAATATGTAAACATCTTTGTATATTGGTACACAGAGATCTAGTGACTTCATTGTTACTGCTGTTTTTCACTAATGTCATTTTGTTACAGGAAGGGGTTCCCGATCCAGACCCCAAGAGAGGGTTCTTGGATCTCACACAAGAAAGAATTCAGGATGAGTTCACCGTGCAAAGTAGAAGCAACTTCATTAAGAAAGTAAAGTAGTGAAAGTACAGCTATTCCATAGACAGAGTATGACGTTCCCGAAAGTAAGAGGAGAAACGCGTCCACCCTAGGTACAATACTTGTATATATAGAATTAAAAAAGATCATGGGAAGATGTGCTGTGCTCAAGGGTTTGTGATAAAGGATGAATTTTCTTAATTACTTTATTTTGTAAGAATGATCTTATTATCTTTAAAGCAAAATTAGGAATGCCTTTGTTCTCAAGATATTGGGATATTAGGACACTCCTACGTCTGGGGCTATTTAGTAAACATTATCAATTTATTCCTTTAGTAAACATCTAGAGGCTAGGAATACCGTTCTGGTAAAGCAGCCCAGCAAGTTCCAGCCTCATTTTCCTAGCCCTCGCACAAGATGGAGTCTATTTGGAACGCCTCTGGCAATTCTATTGTACCAGGATTCACTCTAGGAGGCCATTTTACATTTAACAATCATTCTCTCTCTTTATTTTTTTGGAAGACAGTCTCATTCTGTCACCCAGGCTGGAGTGCAGTGGCACGATCCCAGCTCACTGCAGCCTCGGACTCCTGGGTTCAAGCAATCCTCCCACCTCAGTTTCTCAAGAGGCTGGGACTACAGGCGTGCACTACTACACTCAGATAATTTTTTATTTTTAAATTTTTATTTATTAACTTTTATTTATTATTATTATTATTATTATTGAGATGGAGTCTTGCTCTGTCACACAGGCTGGAGTGCAGTGGTGTGATCTCAGCTCCCTGCAAACTCCCTCTCCTGGGTTCAAGTGACTCTCCTGCCTCAGCCTCCCGAGTGGCTGGGACTACAGGTGCACAGCACCATGCCCAGCTAATTTTTATATTTTTAGTAGAGACCAGGTTTCAACATGTTGGTCAGGCTGGCCTCAAACTCCTGACCTCAGGTGATCCACCTGCCTCAGCCTCCCAAAGTGTTGGGATTACAGGCGTGAGCCACCGGGCCTGGCCCATGTTGCCCTTTAATAGCCACAGTTCATCTCTCTCCTGCCCCCATTCTCTCCTTAACCCCTAACAACCACTACTGTTTTCTATTTCTATAATTTTGTCTTTTCAAAAATGTTATATCATGCAGGAGGTAACTATTTATTTATTTATTTAGAGACAGAGTCTCACTCTATCACCCAGGCTGGAGTGCAATGGCATGATCTTGGCTCACTGCAACCTCCACCTCCTGGGTTCAAGCAATTCTCTTGCCTCAGCCTCCAGAGTAGCTGGGATTACAGTCATGTGCCACCATGCCTGGCTAATTTTTGTATTTTTAGTAGAAATGGGGTTTCCTCATGTTGGCCAGGCTGGTCTCAAACTCTTGACCTCAAGTGATCAACCTGCCTAGGCCTCCCAAAGTGCTGGGATTACAGGCATGAGGTACCGCGCCCGGCCAGGGGGTAACTTTTTAGCATGGACTTAAAATTCAGCATAATTCTGGAGATTCATGCAAGTTGTGATATGTAATAATAAATAGACCCTTTCTTTTTATTCCTGTAGTATTCCACAGTATGAATATGTCACAGTTTAACCATTCATCCATTGAAAGACATCTGGATTGTTTTCAGTTTCTGCCTCTTATAAATAAAGCTGCTACGAGCATTCATATCAGAGTCTTTGTGAGAACATAAGTCTCCATTTCTCTCATCTAAATGCCCGAGTGAAATTGCTGGATCACATGGTATGGTGGTGGTTACCTGTTTAGCTTTTTAAGAAACTATTACTGTGGCCAGGTGCAGTGGCTCACATCTGTAATCCCAGCAGTTTGGGAGGCCAAGGCGGGTGGATTATCTGAGGTCGGGAGTTTGAGACCAGCCTGGCCAATATGGTGAAACCCTGTCTCTACTAAAAATACAAAAATTAGCCAGGCATGGTGGCAGGTTCCTGTAATCCCAGCTACTCGGGAGGCTGAGACAGGAGAATCACTGGAGCCTGGGAGGTGGAGGTTGCAGTGAGCGAAGACCATGAAACTGCACTCCAGCCTGGGCAACAGAGCAAAACTCCATATAAAAAAAAAAAAGAAAGAAAGAAAGAAAAGAAAAGAAACTATTACTGCTTTCCAGGTGGCTACACTTCATTTTACATTTCCACCAGCAGAGGACGACAGATTCAGTTTCTCTGCTTCCTTGTCAGAATTTGTTGTCACTGTTATTTTAGCCATTCTAATAGGTGTATAGCAATATTTCATTATGGTTTTTATTTGCATTTCTCAAATGGCTAATAGTGTTAAACATCTTTTTGTGTGCTTGTTTGCCATCTGTATATCCTCCTCAGCGAAATGTTTGTTTTCCTTTTTAAATTTTGTTTAATTTGTTAAAAATATGCAACACTTCATGAATTTGCATGTCATCTATGTGCAGGGCCCATGCTAACCTCTCTATCGTTCCGATTTTTTAGTGTATGTGTGCAGAAGTGAGCACAGAGTGTTTTTCAAATCTTTCGCTCATGCTGTATTAGGACTGTTTTGTTTTTGTTTTTGTTTTTGAGACAGAGTCTCTCGCTCTGTTGCCCAGGCAGGAGTGCAGTGGCTGGATCTGGGCTCATTGCAACTTCCGTCTCCCGGGTTCAAGAGATTCTCCTGCCTCGGCTTCCCCAGTAGCTGGGATTACAGGCGTCTGCCACCATGCCCGGCTAATTTTTGTATTTTTATTAGAGACGGGATTTCACCATGCTGGCCAGGCTGGTCTCGAACTCCCAAACCTCAGGCCATCTGCCCACCTCAGGCTCCCAAAGTGCTGGGATTAGAGGCGTGAGCCACCGCGCCCGGCCAAAACTGTTGTTTTTTTACTGTTGAGTTTTGTGCGAGTTTTTATCTATTCTAGATACCAGTACTTTGCCAGATACGTGGTTTGCACATATTTTCTCCTCTATAGCTTATCTTTTCATCCTTATTTTAACAGGGTCTTTCAAAAGCCAAGGTTTTCCTGTGCACTCGGAGGAGCTGTGGCTGCCAGCTGGGCTGGTGGCGGGTGCCCCCAGGCCCTGTGGCCGACGGGACGAGCTGGCCTGCGCCGGGTCCAGCGGGGGGTCGCGCAGGCAGTGTGCCCGGAGCGCCCCCAGCGGGAGCGCAGGCTGCGGGGCGAGGAGGAAGAGGAGGAGGCGGATAAGGTGATCGCGAGAAGATGGAGGAAGAGCAGACGAAGGAAGAGAAAGGAGATGGAAGGGAGAATGTCACCAGAGGAGACGGAAGGAACAAATTCTGACGCTGCAGGAGAAGCTGTGGGCCCGGCAGAAAGAGAAGGACCAGCTTTTTCTGCAGATCTAGAAAGTTTCCATGAGGAAGAAAAACCGAGGCGAAAGGAGCAGAGCGACCTGACCTCTGACATCCGCTGTGGGCCGGCAGAGCCCGATTATTCAGGCGGGGACTCGCCTCCTCCTCCGCGTGCGGGCAGCAGGCAGCGCTGGAGGGCACGATCGCCCGGGCATTGTCATAGCAGCTGACCCAGCCAAGCAGATTTTCAGACCCCACGTACTTGCGACCCGGAAGTCCGTGGGCTCAGCGGCGGCTTTTGCAGGGACCCCAGAGCAGGCAGCCTGGGCGGTGCCGCTGGGACTGCTCAGCCCCCCCACCTCAGTACGGACCCACATAGCTAGCCTATGGCCCTAGTCAGCAGCTCAGAGCAGTTCAGTGCTCCCTGAGGTGCATAAATGCCCCAGCCACAGCCTTATGATCTGCTGGGCCACTTTCAGCACACCCAAACAGGGTTCCTCCTCTGGTGGTGCTCTGTCTTTGAAACCGCAGATAGACCATGCTAACCAGCACACAGGTTTCTCTGGTCCATCCTCCCTGACCCCCATACATCCCCAGCCTCTGCATCCAGGCCCTAGACTCCTTGCCTAATCCCAGCTCCCGTGAAGATGCCGCCAGCAGGAACGTCTGGGCTTTGCAGCTATCAACCAACCAGGCCCTCAGCGACTCATCATCCAGCACAGCCAGAACCTGTTAGGCTGCAAGTGACCATGAGATAGCTTCAATCTCGCCCTGCCCACACACGCACCATGGGTGTGGGTTCCCCCTCTGAGTGTTCCAGTCCAAGGCCAATATAATCTACTTGCCATTGGGAGAAGGAGAAGGAAAAGGAGGAGATGGAGAAGGAGGAGGAATGAAGAAGAGAGCAAAGGGTTTTCAGGATAAGTCCAATTTATCAATTTTTCCTTTTTATTTTTTCATTTGTCTCAAGCATGTTCATAATTGGTCACCGAAGAATTTTCGTTATGGCTGCTTTACAACCTTGACCACATAATTCCAACATTTCTATCTCAGAGTTGGCATCCATTGTCTTTTTCATTCAGTTTGAAATCTTCACGTTTTGTTTTGTTTTGTTTTCTTTTGTTTTGTTTTGTTTTTGAGACGGAGTCTCCCTCTGTCACCCAGACTGGAGTGCAATGGCACAATCTCGGCTCACTGCAACTTCCACCTCCTGGGTTCAAGCGATTCTCCCACCTCAGCCTCCCGAGTAGCTGGGATTACAGGCACCAGGCATCATGTCCGGCTAATTTTTTTGGTATTTTTGTGGAGATGGGGTTTCACCACGTTGGCTAGGCTGGTCTTGAACTCCTGACCTCAGGTGATCCTCCCACTTCGGTTTCCCAAAGTGCTGACATTACAGGTGTGAAACACCACGCCCGGCCACAATTTTTGGCTTAAGTGATTTTCTATTGAACTCTGGAGACTTCTGTATTGTTATGTGACTCAAGATCTTTTTTTTCTCTCTGTGTTTCTTTCTTCCCTCCCTCCCTCCTTCTTCTCTTCTCTTCTCTTCTCTTCTCTTTGTTTTTTGAGATGGAGTCTCACTCTGTCACCCAGTCTGGAGTGCAATGGCACGATCTCAACTCACTGCAACCTCCGCCTCCCGGGTTCAAGTGATTCTCCTGCCTCAGCCTCCCAACTAGCTGGGATTACAGGCGCGTGACATCAAGCCCGGATAATTTTTGTATTTTTAGTGAAGATGGGATTTCACCATGTTGGCCACGCTGGTCTCGAACTCCTGACCTCAAGTGGTCCACCCACCTCAGCCTCCCAAAGTCTTGGGATTACAGGCGTGAACTACCACCACCGTGCCCAGCCTGTTTTTTAAATCAGTAGACTAACAACTACAAGTAGGTGGGAAAATATTCTAATGGATTAACTTCATTCTAACTAGATTATCTGGCTAGGAATATATTTTTATTTTGGTAAAATAGGCATAACACATAAAAGGTACCATTTTAACCTTTTTTTTTTTTTTTTTTTGAGATGGAGTATCACTCTGTTGTCCAGGCTGGAGTGCAGCGGCGCGATCTCGGCTCACTGCAAGCTCCGCCTGCTGGGTTCACGCCATTCTCCTGCCTCAACCTCCCGAGTAGCTGGGACTACAGGTGCCCGCCACCACACCGCGCTAATTTTTTGTATTTTTAGTAGAGACAGGGTTTCACCATTTTAGCCAGGATGGTCTTGATCTCCTGGCCTTGTGATCTGCCCACCTCGGCCTCCCAAAGTGCTGGGATTACAGGCATGAGCCACTGCGCCCGGCCCATTTTAACCATTTTTAAGTGTAGACATCAGTAGCATTGCACACATTCATGATATGATACAACCATGACGGGTATTCATCTGCAAACCTTTCTCCCCAAACTGGAACTCTGTACACATTAAACAGTAACTCCCCATTCCTCCTCCCCCAGTCCCTGGTAACCCTCCTACTTTCTGTTTCTATGCTCATATAAATGGAATCATATACTACTTGTCCTTCTGTGTGTGGCTTATTTCAGTTAGCATAATGTCTTCAAAGGTGCATTCGTACTGTAGGATTGATCGGAATTTCATTCCTTTTTAAGGCTGAATAATATTCCATTGATGTATAAAGCACAATTTGATTTTTTGTGTTGTTTGTTTTTTGGAGACAGGATATTGTTCTGTTGCCCCCCGGCTTGAGTGCAGTGGCGTGATCATGGCTCACTGCTGCCTTCACCTCCCAGGCTCAAGCAAGCCTCCTGCCTCAGCCTTCCCTGAGTAGCTGGGACCCCAGGCACATGCCACCACACCTGGCTAATTATTTGATTTTTTTGTAGAGATGGGGTCTTCCTATGTCACCCAGGCTGGTCTCAAACTTCCAGGTTCAATGGATCTTCATGTCTCAGCCTCACAGAGTGCTGAAATTACAGGCGTGAACCACCGCGGCCAGCCACATTTGTTTTATCTACTAATCCATCAATGGATGCTTGGGTTGCTGTCACCTTTTGGCTATTGTGAATAATGCTGCTATGAACACTGGTGTACAAATATCTATTTGCATCCCTGCTCTCAATTATTTTAGGTATATACTCAGAAGTGGAATTGGTAGATCATATGGTAATTTTGTAATTTTTGGAGTCACTGCCATACTGTTCATAGTGGCTACATTTTACATTTCTACCAGCAATGGACAAGGATTTTGGTTTTCCACATCCACACGAACAACTGTTATTTTCTATTTAAAAAAAAAAAAAATAGTCATTTTGGTCAGCCAAGCTGGCTCGCCCCTGTAATCCCAGCACTTTGGGAGGCCGAGGCAGGAGGATCGCTTAAGCCTAGGAGTTCACGATCAGCCTGAGCAACATATTGAGACTCGCCTCCCAACCCTTCCCACCCCTTCTCTATTTAAAATAATAATAGTCATCTTAATGGGTGTGAAGTGGTATCTCATCGTGGTTTTGATTTGCATTCCTCTAATGATTAGTGGTACTGAGCATTTTTCACATGCTCATTAGATCTTACTTCAATCTCTGGCTCTTTTAATATTTTTTTTTTTTTTTTTTTGAGACGGAGTCTCGCTCTGTCACCCAGGCTGGAGTGCAGTGGCCGGATCTCAGCTCACTGCAAGCTCCGCCTCCCAGGTTTACGCCATTCTCCTGCCTCAGCCTCCCCAGTAGCTGGGACTACAGGCGCCCGCCACTCGCCCGGCTAGTTTTTTGTATTTTTTAGTAGAGACGGGGTTTCACCATGTTCGCCAGGATGGTCTCGATCTCCTGACCTCGTGATCCGCCCGTCTCGGCCTCCCAAAGTGCTGGGATTACAGGCTTGAGCCACCGCGCCCGTCCT